>NW_022166629.1:0-1390 GCF_008728515.1 Papio anubis | reverse complement strand
GACTAGTCACCGTTTTGTATCAGTTCCCATGGCTGCCTTGTTACCTCCAGTCTCTCATGACCTAAAAACAAAGCAAAACAAAAGATAACATTATAGATTATTAGACCTTTTCTCATTTTCAGGGCTAAAGTGACTTTCTCTTGAGGCTTTCTAAATCTTACCTGGTGGTAGAACTCTCCTTTGTTAATATTTTGACTTCTGGTACAAAAATACAGCATTTAAACATGTGAAGTAAAACGTAATCCAGGGGCTAGCTGACTATGGTTTGAGATCTAAATACAGCCCATGACTTGTTTTGTATACCCATTGAGATAAGATTTTTTTTTCCATTTGAAAGTATTATTTCTAAAAAACACACTACGCCACAGAAACGACATGACCCACAAAGACTGACATAACTACTATCAGATCTGTTAAAGCAAAATTTGGTGACATATTTAATCAAATACCTGTTATTCTGCTTCGCATTATCACATACATCTTTTCGTCCATTAATTAATTTATTTATGCATGGATTGAAAATATGGATGTAACTCTATCCCCTCAAGAAAGCATCCAGCTTTATGATACCATGGTCTCAGTCTGGGAAGCTTGTCCCAGGGACAGGTCAACACACAAACATATATTTGAGGTAGGAGACTGGCAGGACTTGTTTTCTGGTCAGAACTGAGCCGAGAGCCTACAATCAGAATCTTTGGCTATTTCTGAAACATACACTGTCTGAATGACCTACTGGTATATTCAGGGAAATCAGTTACCAGTCCAGAGATATAAATGTGAAGGAACACAACCTAAAAAGAAAAAAGTAAACAGGTGTGAGTGTATTTAGTCTTCAGAAGAATTTATTCTATTACATTTATTGGAAGCATTTATAAAACTCCCCAAGGTGGGAGGATCGTTTGAGCCCAGGAAATTGAGACCACCATGGACAACACAGTGAGACCCCTATCTAAAAAATAATTAAACGGATTACCCAGGTGTGGTGTCCGCACCTGTAGTAGCAGGGACTGGGGAGGCTACATCAGGAGGATTGTTTGAGCCCCAAAAATGAAGGCTTCATTGAGGTGTGGTCATGCCACTGCCCTCCAGCCTGAGTAACAGAACCACACTCTGTATGGAAAAATAAAAAATAAATAACGATTTATAGATAAAGATATGAAAATAATTCATTTCTTCCACAAAAGATCTTTCTGAGACACATCCTCCAGTAAGGGACTGTCTGTTCCCAACGTTTCTGAATGCATGAGATTGGACAAAGAGAAACGAAAACTCTCAAGTCCCTTTTTTCTACTACAAACGCCCTGGGGATGTGGGTCTGGGGACAGCGGAAAACCCTACCCTGCCCTGCAAAGTCCCTGGCTCAATGTGCATGTCCCTTCCTGTGAAAGTT
>NW_022166628.1:0-1390 GCF_008728515.1 Papio anubis | reverse complement strand
CGCGGTGGCTCACGCCTGTAATCCCAGCACTTTGGGAGGCCGATGTGGGTGGATCACTTGAGGTCAGGAGTTCAAGACCTGCCTGACCAACATGGTGAAACCCCGTCTCTACTAAAAATACAAAAATTAGCTGGGCATGGTAGTATAATCCCAGCTACTCTGGAGGCTGAGGCAGAAGAATCACTTGAATCCGGGAGGCGGAGGTTGCAGTGAGCCGAGATCGTGCCACTGTACTCCAGCCTGGGCAACAGAGCAAGACTCGGTCTCAACAAAACAAAAATAAACTAACGTAAAAATAAAAATAAAAAGGAGTAAACACTAATAAGGGCTTAGACTAGTAGAGTTTGGATGTTAAGGCATAGTTCACAGAGATACCTCAAAGAAGAAACTGACCAGTTAGATAATGGGTCAGGGATAAGGAATCTAATGTTTTGAACCTGGTTGTGATGTCAAACAGCCATCATGATCCTGCTGAGAACCACAGACTGTCCACAGAGGAAATGTGAATTTCACTCTTAAATTTCCTTAGACAGAGAATGGGGATTTTCCCCCCTTAATTTAAAAAAAAAAAAAAATCAAGTTTCATTAATTCTCCTACTCACCTCGCCTGTCTCTGCAGAGCTCTCCTGGTCACAGCTAAATCAGAGAAAGAGGGCATTAGAAAACATCTGAAGCATGATAAAATCTGGTTTCCTACATCTTGAACTCCCTAAAACCAAAGTCTATAAATTAGAGCTGCTTAAAATTTACATCTCCCATGAAAGATAGAAAGGAAAGAAAAGTAAGGAAACCCAGAGCCAAAAAAAAAAAAAAGAGGAAGGGAAGTAAGTTGGAAAAAAGGCGGAGAACCTCCTCCACTCCTGACGGTAAGGAAATTTCATTTCACCAACCTAAAGAGAGCCCTAGAGGTGATAAACTTAGAACCAACTTAGGCCAGACATCCCAAATCACAGCTGAGTCATCTCTACAAAGACACTTCAAAATGTTCCTGCTTTGAGTGGACTCTACTTACAAGACCCAGTGGTGTCACGACTCCTTGACCGGACATTAAGGATGCGACTGCAAAAATACAAGAGGTACTTTATAAAAGGAGGGCTGCCGGCACCGTAAGCAACCAAATATCAAAAATCCCAAATAAGTGAAGAAAACCACCAGTCAGAATTCCTGAAATGCAAAAAGGTTTTAAGGGCTTTAAGCCCTTAGGAAACTAGGATCACAATAGCACAAGTGAACAAAAATTGGAAGCAATGAGCTGCCTCAGTCTTTACTGCTGAATCAAAGACAGGGGAAGGCCGGGCGCGGTGGGTCAAGCCTGTAATCCCAGCACTTTGGGAGGCCGAGACGGGCGGATCACGAGGTCAGGAGATCGAGACCATCCTGGCTAACACGG
>NW_022166627.1:0-1390 GCF_008728515.1 Papio anubis | reverse complement strand
TGATGGCAAAAGGTGATTGATCTGCCAGAGACATGAGCCTACATCATTCCCTCTTTCCACAATAAAACAGAAAGTCAAAACAGGCAAGAGTAAGTCAAGGTCTTCTAAAAGCCATACCTGAAAGGTTTCCAATAGCAGTTGACTCCATGGTAATTCAATCACACAAACAACCACAACAAAAGACACAACTACCAAAGATTTTCAGGATCACCTCAAAAACACAATCTAACATTAGGGAGTTCAAAAAGGTGCGAAGTTTCGGAAAAAAAAAGTTTATTGATATACCATTTCATCAACTTGTAATTCTAACACTATTAATAAATGCTAGGGCAGGTGGTGGCACGGAGAGCCTGGGGCACAAGTGCTGTCTTTAAAAGCTTTGCTTGCTGTACCCTTTGGAGCTGCTTCCTGGTCCCCTCACTCCCTGCCCGCCTGTTAGGAGCCCGTCCTGGGCAGCCCATCAGGGGCAAACAGCCTGGATGCCCAGTTGCAGACAGACATCCATGCCTGGAGGAGGAGGCCACCTCTGGGTGCAGGAGGAGCTACTGGAACTCTTCTAACCACCCTTCTTTTAATGCCCTCAAGCACCTCCTGCACACAGATGGACCCCACCAGCAGCAGTAGAATAAACAGGCCCTGCAGCAGCAGGACTGCAGCTCTAGTGAATGAGACAAGCCTCTCTCCGGCAGGGTAGAGGAGCCCAGGCTCAAAACCCTGGTCTTTGCCTCCATGTTTGCTACCTGCCCAGGACTAGGGGCAGCATGGGAGCTGCTGGCTGGGACTGTGCTGGTTACCCCCTCCCTCCGACTTCTCTCTACAGCCACGTTTTCAGTTGCAGGGCTAAGGCCAGTGGCTACAGTAGGTGCCATAATTTCAGGCAGCTCCTCGTTGGACTGGTCCTTGGCTGGAGCTCCCTCCAGCTCCAGCACTGTCTCTGGAGGGGGCTCTTCCCATGCTGACTCTGGCTCAACAGCTGGTGCTGGAAGTGCTGGTATTTCTGTATGTGGAACAGGAGCTGAAAAAGGAGAAAGCGTCCCCAGCCGCAGTCACTTTCCACTGGAATTTCCAAACACAGAAACAACCTCACTGAATTTAAAGGAGTTCCAGCCCCTAAACACCGCCCCCACAAAGTCTTCCAGACTGCAGGCCACCTCACCATGTGCCTGTGCCTCCATGGGCTCCCGAATCTCCTCCTGGACAAGGACAATGTGCAGATGCAGCCCCAGTGGGATCTCTGGTGTGGCCTCGCCTGCTAGGGCCTGCCCTGCGCTGCCCTGTAGTACCTGGTCGTGCCTTCTTACAAAGGGCCACAGGCGTCTAGGGTGAGGGATGAGCCTTCTTCAGCATCGTCGGAAAAGGCTCTCACTCCCTCCATTCCTGAAGCAGCAGC
>NW_022166626.1:0-1391 GCF_008728515.1 Papio anubis | reverse complement strand
ACCAGAGGGATACATAGAAGTTATCCAGCTGCAAAAGAGGGTACAGGCAATAATAATATTCCATTGAGCGTAAAAACAACCCCTTAAAAGCCTCTGAAGTGAGAATGAGCTCTGGAGAATTTATAGAATTGAAAGAAGAAAAAGCCAGTGTTGCCCATAAAGTGAAATGTTGGAAGGAGGGAAGGTTGTGGAGGTAAGAAAGGGTTATATGATATAGGGAAACTATTGAAGTGGTTTTTTTTGTTTTGTTTTGTTTTGTTTTTTTGTTGTTGAGACAGATTCTCGCTCTGTCGCCAGGCTGGAGTGCAGTGGTGCAATCTCGGCTCAGTGCAACCTCCTTCTCCTGGGTTCACGCCATACTCTTGCCACAGCCTCCCGAGTAGCTGGGACTACAGGTACGCACCACCGCACCCAGATGATTTTTGTATTTTTAGTAGAGATGGGTTTTCACCATGTTGGCCACAATGGTCTCGATCTCTTGACCTCATGATCTGCCCGCCTCAGCCTCCCAAAGTGCTGGGATTACAGGTTTGAGCCACGGTGCCTGGTGTATTGAAGTGTTTTTAAGTGGGCAGTGGTATATTTGGATGTGCATTTCTGAAGTTCGTTTTGTTGTGAAAAGTTCATTCTGTAGATTGGTGATAGTTGGTTAAGAGTGAATACTAAGAGACTACAGTCATTTTCCATTATCTGCGGTTTTTCTTTCCTTGATTTTAGTTCCCCATGGTCAACCTCTCTGAAAATAGGTGAGTAGAGTACAGTGAGGTAGAATCACGTGTTGTGTAATGCAGGAGGGAGGTATGTTCTTAGAAATACCTCATTAGGTAATTCTGTCATTGCACAATCATCTTAGAATGTTCTTAAACAAAGCTATATTGTGTAGCCTACTACATACCTAGGCTACCTGGTATAGCCTTTTGCTCCTAGGCTGCAAACTTGTACATTTCATTACTGAATCCTGTAAGCAACTTAACATAATGGTAAGTATTTGTGTTTTTAAACATAGAAAAGGTACAGCTAAAATAATGGTGTGAAAGAAAAAAAAATGCACTTGTTTAGGACTTAACATGAATGAAGCTTGCAGGACTAGAAGTTGCTCTGGGTGAGTCAGTTAGTAAGTGGTGAGTGAATGTGAAAGCCTGGGACATTATTGTACATTACTGATAGGGTTTGGCTGTGTATCCCCACCCAAATCTCATCTGGTATTGTAATCCCAATGTGTTGAAGGAGGGAGGTGACTGGATAATAGGGGCAGTTTCCCCCATCCTGTTCTCGTGACAGTGAGTGAATTCTCTTGAGATCTGATGGTTTGGAAAGTGGCAGTGTTTTCCTATGTACAGATTCTCTTTCTCTTGCTTGCTGCCATGTAAGACGTGCTTGCTTCCCCTCCC
>NW_022166625.1:0-1391 GCF_008728515.1 Papio anubis | reverse complement strand
CCTCAGGATTATAGGCAAAATATCGAAGCGGTTTTACAACTCGAGCGGTATGGGCAGTAATATCATCCTCTCCTCACCCAGATGTTAGGAACTATATCACAGGTGGCTGTACACTTCTTGTGATATTGGGAGTCATATCATCCTCTCCCATCGTGGATATTAAGAACAATATTACAAAGTAGGTGTACACCCCCTATGATATTGAGAGAAATATTATGCTCTCCCCTTTGGGACATTAGGAACAATATCACAGGAGGTGTGTACAATCCCTGTGATATTGGGAGTCATATCATCCTCTCCCCCTGAATATAAGAAGCAATATCACAGGAGGATGTACACCCCCTGTGATATTGGGAGTCATATCATTTTCTTTCCCTCTGGATATTCAGAAAAATATCACAGTGGGTGTGTACACCCCCTGTGATATTGCTACTGGCATCATCGTCTCCCTCCCAGGATATAGGAAACAATATCACAAGGCGGTGTATATCCCCTACAATATTGGGAGTAATGTCTTCCTCTCCCCAGCTGGCTATTAGGAACAATGTCACAGAAGGAGTGAACACCCACTGCTCTATAGGGGGTGATATCTTCTCCATCCCTGAATATTAGAAACAATATCACTCGGCAGTGTACACCTCCTGCAATATTGAGACTATTCCTCTCGCCCACTGGATATTAGGAATCATATCACAGGGGTGGTGTACACCCACTGCGAAATCGGAAGAAATATCATCCTCTCCACCTTTGGAAATTAGGGACACTATCACGTGGAAGGTCTACACCCACTGCGATATTGGGAGTCATATCATCCTCTCCCACCCAGGATATAAGAAACAAGACCACTGAGGGGACAGACACCCACTGCGATAGTTTCATTAATGTTATCTTATACCCCCTGGCTATTAGGAATAATATCATAGAGGAGTGAACACTTTCTTCGATATTGGGAGTAATATCATCTTCTCCCCGCCGGATATCAGGAACAAGTCTATTAATTATTAATATTAACAAATATAAAATTAATAATAATCATCAATATTAATAATCATAATAAAGATAGTAAAAATTAATACTGGTTAAAAATGTTAATGATTAATATTAATAATTAATAGTAATATCACTATTAATAATAAATTAATGATTTCAACAGTTACTGTTGCTTAAATCATTACTAAGAGATGTTGGTAATAAAATAATGATTCATATTAAGAACTAATAATATTGTTAAATGACATTAATATTAATAATTTTAAGCGTGCATAATCACATATGTAAAAGAGTAATCCAAAATTAATAATGGTATCTTAGTAATTAATAGTGTCATTGATAATTATTAAAATGGATCATTTATGTTTAATAATTAATCATATTATTACTCCTAATACCAC
>NW_022166624.1:0-1391 GCF_008728515.1 Papio anubis | reverse complement strand
GGATTTCTAGTGTCCCAGCTTCAGGTGGAGTTGAAATTGAGTGAGGCAACCCACCACACCCATCTGGAGCCAGGAACTAGAGCCATTTTTAAAGTGGCAGTTTCTCCATAAGATTACCCAAAAAATGCACTCAGCACGTTTCTTTCTTTCTCATATGCATTTGGCCATCTAAAATGGGAATGGTGGTTTTTTGAAGCATGGATGTAGTTTTAAATTTTGAGTATTGTAAACCTTAATGTAGCTTCTTAAAATGTTTGCCTGATTATCTGGAGATTTACTAAACCTTTGGAGTGGTAATAATGAGTTGATCTATATGACTTTGCTTTCTATGGTGCAATGAAAGTACTCTAATTAAAACCTCTGTAGTTGGGTCAGCAGGCAATTGGCCAAAACAAATTCTGCTTTTTGGGTTTCTTTAACCAAACAAGGGAGTAGAGTGTAGGCTGAAGTGGCAAATTCATTTCAGAGCACGCCAGAGCCCTCAGTGATTGAGCAGCCTTCTCAGGTGAACGTGTAACGTGCCGTGAGTCTTGGCAAGCCTGGCTATTGATGTGTGCACATGACGCCACAGAGCCATACCTAGGAAGATGTGGTTCTGTAACAAGCTTTGGAAAACCAAAGTTCAACTTAATTATCCAACTTTGTTACAGAAAAAGCTTAGACCAGATGGCCAAAGACCTGATTGTTTCAGGGTTGAGACATGGTTATAAAATTGCCCTTACTTGGTGCCAATCAATGTTGGTCCACAGTGATACGCCTCCAACCTCACTGAATAGTTTGGAGACTGATATGAGACTGTGAAAATCTCCTTAAGGTGAAAAGGGCTCTGGGGCACCCGGGAATATCCGCACACCCGTGGCCATTCCCCTATAAGGTGGAAAGGACGGCTGGGTCACGCGGGAGCATCTGCACACCCGTGGCCATCCTCTTTAAGACGGAAAGGGCTGCTGGGGTGCCCCGCAATATCTGCACACCCGCGGCCATTGTGGCTGTCCCCCTTTCTGCTCAGTCACCTCTGTGTTCCCGCATTCAGGCTTTGGGACACTCATGAACAGCTCGTCCCCTGGGCTGGTGAGGAAGGAGTGGGAGGTTGTTCTGAGGCTCTGTCACTGTCTGCCGTGTCATGAGCTGGGCAAGGCAGTGGCAGTGACCCTGGAGGAGTCTGGTCAGTGAGAGCTCCGGCAGGAAGTGCCGAGGCTTGAGGTGGCTCTGCCAGTCGTAACCAAATGTCTTCCCTCTTATTTCCATGATTCCTTCTAGTTCTGCACCTTGCACTGCAGGGTTTCTGTGTGTCTATAAATACACATTAGTTACAATACAGGTGTGTCTTTCCCCTCTGTCTGGGGCTGGGCCCAGGGAGTGAAGTGTAAGACCCCCTTACTGCTGGATGC
>NW_022166623.1:0-1392 GCF_008728515.1 Papio anubis | reverse complement strand
AGGGCAGGCTTCCATCTTTCCTGTTTCTCAGCCTTCACTGGTGATACCTCCAGGTACTAGAAAATCTGAGATGACTAGTGACTGGAGTGGGCCCCTAGCGCACTGCAGCAGCCCTACAGAAAAATGACCAGAGTGTAATGTCGTTGCCTGCTCCTGTATGTTCTCATTAGGCAGATCTTCCAGGTCTGGGTCTCTAGCCAACACCTGCCAAATCTATCTAGATAGTAGAAACTTGACAACTCCTTGGAGAGAGCCTCTGAGGCAACAGAAAGTCTCTTTACCACTGCCTCTACAAGGAATTTCCTTTGCCTCTCTTGGACCAACAAAGGAGCAAAGACACTGAGCAGCTGCTGACTTTCATTTCTCTAAGATGAAGTCACAGGAACAAACAAAGTAGCAAAGCAGCAAGCCAACTGATGTGGAGTCCAGAGGGGTGGGTGCAGGAGAATCTGTAGCAAAGTGTGGCCATCTCTGTAAGTTCAACTTTGATGAATAAGATACCCTAGCCCTTGGGTAAGAGTCAGATCCGATCCCTGCATGGTGATCCTGCACATCAGATGAGGCTGGTCTGATTTGAGTACTCCTTGATCTTCTACCCTCTCCTGGGACTCCAGCTTTGTCATGCCTGCTTACAGGGCAGTCTTGGGTGTCCTGGGGTCCCACACCATAGTTTCTGCAATAGAGGAACAGGCCTGACTGATAGAGAGTTCCACGGAGGCAGCCCCTACAACTGTGCACCAGTCTGCATGTTCCCTACCATACTGCAGCTTCCGCTGATCCTACAGAAACTCCTCACACTACTTTGCTGAATGTATGTCTGCATGGGTGGATTTTGCTGTACCTGACCCAGCAGCACACAGGAGTGCAGTGTATCCCTCCATGCCCACCCACCCACCACATTCACTCAAATCACCCTGACAGTCTTTGCAGCATTGCAGACAGAGCCTTGATGGGCACAGAACCAGAAATCCCTGTCTGGCCAGTGCCCACCTTTTTCTGATGCTGCACAGAGGACAAGATCCTCCCATACTTTGAGTGATCACTTCTGCTAGCAGAGCAAAGAGAAGGCACCCAGACTTGTGCTGGCAATCACCCCACTCTAAACAAACACCACCTCCAGTGTGACATAACACAGTCTGCAGCAGGGACCTTCCACTTCCCTTACAACTGCTTTGCTTCTACCACTGTGGTGAACACTCAGAAAGAGGCAGACACTCCTGCACTCGCTAGCACTCTACTGCAGTTGCCGCACCTTGATCACTCCAGTACAGTAGGCTTAAAGCCTTGAAAAGCCAGAGAACAAAGCTGGGGCTCAATGCAAGTCCACCAGAGTTAAAGCATACAGTCCAGGAACTGGGAACTGAAGACTGTCCCCTCTACAAACAAAGCCAG
>NW_022166622.1:0-1392 GCF_008728515.1 Papio anubis | reverse complement strand
AATCAATGAATCCAGGAGCTGGTTTTTTGTGTCTCTATCTCCTTCAGTTCTGCTCTGATCTTAGTTATGTCTTGCCTTCTGCTAGCTTTTGAATGTGTTTGCTCTTGCTTCTCTAGTTCTTTTAATTGTGATGTTACGGTGTCAATTTTAGATCTTTCCTTCTTTCTCTTGTGGGCATTTAGTGGTATAAGTTTCCCTCTACACACTGCTTTACATGTGTCCCAGAGATTCTGGTACATTCTCTCCTTGTTCTCATTGGTTTCGAAGAATATCTTTATTTCTGCCTTCATTTCATTATGTGTCCAGTAGTCATTGAGGAGCAGGTTGTTCAGTTTCCATGTAGTTGAGCAGTTTTGAGTGAGTTTCTTAATCCTGAGTTCTAGTTTGATTGCACTGTGGTCTGAGAGACAGTTTGTTACAATTTCTGTTCTTTTACATTTGCTGAGGAGTGCTTTACTTCCAACTATGTGGTCAATTTTGGAATAAGTGTGATGTGGTGCTGAGAAGAATGTATATTCTGTTGATTTGGGGTGGTGAGTTCTGTAGATGTCTATTAGGTCCACTTGGTGCTGAGCTCAGTCCAGTTCCTGGATATCCTTGTTAATTTTCTGTCTTGTTGATCTGTCTAATGTTGACAGTGGGGTGTTAAAGTCTCCCATTATTATTGTGTGAGAGTCTAAGTCTCTTTGTAAGTCTCTAAGGACTTCCTTTATAAATCTGGGTGCTCCTGTATTGGGTGTATATATATTTAGAATAGTTAGCTCTTCTTGTTGAATTGATCCTTTTATCATTACGTAATGGACTTCCTTGTCTCTTTTGATCTTTGTTGGTTTAAAGTCTGTTTTTATCAGAGACTAGGATTGCAACCCCTGCTTTTGTTTTGTTTTCCATTTGCTTGGTAAATCTTCCTCCATCCCTTTGTTTTGAGCCTATGCGTATCTCTGCACGTGAGATGGGTCTCCTGAATACAGCACACTGATGGGTCTTGACTCTTTATCCAATTTGCCAGTCTGTGTCTTTTAGTTGGAGAAGTTAGCCCACTTACATTTGAGGTTGATATTGCTATGTGTGAATTTGATCCTGTCATTATGATGTTAGCTGTTTATTTTGCTCGTTAGTTGATGCAGTTTCTTCCTAGCATTGATGGTCTTTACAATTTGGCATGTTTTTGCAGTGGCTGGTACCGGTTGTTCCTTTCTATGTTTAGTGCTTCCTCAGGAGCTCTTATAAGGCAGGTCTGGTGGTGACAAAATCTTTCAATATTTATTTGTCTTTAAATGATTTTATTTCTCCTTCACTTATGAAGCTTAGTTTGGCTGGATATGAAATTCTGGGTTGAAAATTCTTTTCTTTAAGAATGTTGAAGATTGACCCCTACTCTTTTCTGGCTTG
>NW_022166621.1:0-1392 GCF_008728515.1 Papio anubis | reverse complement strand
AGGCCCTCAGTGGCCTGAAGTTGAGGTTTCAACAGGGACCCACTCCTTCCCGCCTAGGAACCTGTCTGCCTTTAACATGCCATCCATGGTGCCCAGGCTGTCCACACAGAGAGGAGCCCACAGGCCTGTGCTGAGCTACCCTCAGCCCCTTTGGCCCCACTCCTGTGCTCTTCGGTGCTCAAAGTCCAGAGGGAGTCAAGGTGACGGGGCTGGTATGTCAGCACTGCGCTGAGCTCATACACACCTGGTCAGGTTTTGATGGCACTCAGACTTGGCCACAACTTTGCTCTGCCCCAGAGCAGGCACTGGGAGTGGGGAGAGGCCAGGGAGATGGAGCAGGCACTTTCAAGCCTGCAGGGGCAGGGGACTTCCTGGGTCCCTGAGAGTAGAGTGACAGCTGGGTCTAGAGCTGCAGCTGGGTGGCTGTAGCTGCACCCGGGAGCATGGGGCCCTACCCTGCCAACTCAGTAGTTGAGGGGGTTCCCACCTAGTCCTAGGCCTGATTGCACCTCCCCTGCTGCAGCTGGTGTCCACACAGCAGCTGCTCCGGAAAGCCTGCTGCTACCATCACTAGGAGAACTGATGACATAAATTTCAGTCAAAGGTTTAGAAAAGATGAGATGAGATATCCCAGCTCAGTCAGGAAGCAGGGGGAAAAGGGGTGAATTCCTCCTTCCTTCACATTTTGTTCGGTTCAGGCCCTCAACAGATTGATGCCCAACCACTTTGGGGAGGGCACTCTATTTTACTAAGTTCACCAACTCAAATGCTAATATCACCCAGAACCTACTGTCACAGACATACCCAGAAACAGTACATAATCTGGGTACTCTCTGGCTTACTTAAATTAACACACACAGTTTATTGCAGCACTATTCACAATAGCCAAGATATGAAACCAATCTAAGTACTCATCAATAGAAGAATGGATAAAGAAAATGTGGTATATATACACAATAGAATACTATTCAGCCGTAAAAACAGTGAAGTCCTCCCCAAATAAGGTAATAGCAGCTCTCCTGCAAGACTATGGTGAGAATTACAGCTCAGGCAACGATCATCATACTTCTTGGCACAGAGGTGTTCACTACCCAGGCAGTGTTATTATTATGTCTAAAGTCACAAAGGGAGTTTTTAAGAAAGATGGAATGAAAACATGTTTCTCTCAATTCTGAGCTTATTAGAGCACACTGGTGTGCTTGAATAAAGCAGCCCTGGAGTCTCTCAGGGGAGGGTGTTTGTAACATCTGCTCAGGCACGGTTTCATTTACCATATACCCAGAGACTAGCCCTGTACAAGTTGTGGGGAGCTACTCATGTGAGTTGGCGGACTTTGCGTCAAATATTTTCCCTAAGCCCAGGTCTCTATGGCATTCTACAGAACACTCTGCA
>NW_022166620.1:0-44680 GCF_008728515.1 Papio anubis | reverse complement strand
AGCTGTAACTCTGTGAGATGAATTAACAGAACACTAAGCAGTTTCTCAGAAATCTTCTTTCCAGATTTCATCTGAAGATAATTACTTTTTCACCGTAGCCCTCTAAGGGCATTGAAATATCACTTTGCAAATTCCACAAGAACAGGCTTAGGGAAAGGCTTCTTGCGGGGAAAGGTGTAACTCTGTGAAATGATTTCACAGAACACAAAGAAGTTTCTTAGAAAGCTTCTTTCTCTTTGTTATCGGAGGATATTTCCTTTGGCCCTATAAACTTCCAAGGGACCGAAATATCAGTTCTCAGATTCAACAGCAATAAGGCTAGCAAACAGATCAACGAAATACAGATATAACTGTGTGAGTGGAAGTCACACATCACAAAGCAGTTTCTCACAAAGCTTCTTTCCAGTTTTTCTCTGAGGATGTTTTCTTTTTTACCATAGCCCTCTGTGGGTTTCCAAATATCACTTTGCAAATTCCAAAAGAACAGGCTTAGCGAGCGGCTTATTGAGGGGAAAGCTGTAACTCTGTGAGATGAATTTGCAGAACACTAAGCAGTTTCTCAGAAATCGTCTTTCCAGATTTCTTCTGAGGATATTTCCTTTTTCACCGTAGCCCTCTACGGGCATCGAAATATCACTTTGCATATTCCACAAGAACAGGTTTAGCAAAAGGCCTCTTGAGGGGAAAGCTGTAACTCTGTGAGATGATTTCACAGAACTCAGAGAAATTTTTCAACAGCTTGTTTCGCTGTGATAGTTATCGGAGGCTATTTCCTTTGGTCCTGTAGTCTTCAAAGGGATGCGAAATATCAGTTCTCAGATTCCACAGGAATAATGCTGGCAAACAGATCCACGAAATACAGATGTAACTCTGTGAGTGGAAGTCACACATCACAAAGCAGTTTCTCAGAAAGCTTCTTTCCAGTTTTTCTCTAAGGATTCTTTCTTTTACACCATAACGCCCTATGGGCTTCCAACTATCAGTTTACATATTCCACAAGAACAGGCTTAAGGAACGGCTTCTTGAGGGGAAAGCTGTAACTCTGTGAGATGAATTAGCAGAACACTAAGCAGTTTCTCAGAAAGCTTCTTTCCAGATTTCATCTGAGGATATTTCCTTTTTCACCCTAGCCCTCTATGGGCATCGAAATATCACTTTGTAAATTCCACAGAAAGAGGCGTAGCGAAAGGCTTCTTGAGGGGAAAGCTTTCACTCTGTGAGATGATTTCACAGAACACAAAGAAGTTTCTCAGAAGCTTCTTTCTCTTTGTTATCGGGGGATATTTCATATGGTCCTACAGTCTTCCAAGGGATCCGAATTATCAGTTCTCAGATTCCACAGAAATTAGGCCAGCAAACAGATCCACGAAATACAGATATAACTCTGTGAGTGGAAGTGACACATCCCAAAGCAGTTTCTCAGAAAGTTTCTTTCCAGTTTTCTCTGAGGATATTTTCTTTTTCACCATAGCCCTCTAAGGGCCTCCAAATATCGCTTTGCAAATTCCACAATAACAGACTTAGGGAACGGCTTCTTGAAGGGAAAGCTGTAATTCTGTGAGGTGAATTAACAGAACACTAAGTAGTTTCTCAGAAAGCTTCTTTCCAGATTTCATCTGAGGATATTTCCTTTTTCACCGTAGCCCTCTATGGGCATCGAAATATCACTTTGCAAATTCCACAAGAACAGGCTTGGCGAAAGGCTTCTTGAGGGGAAAGCTGTAACTCTGTGAGATGATTTCACAGAACCCAAAGAAGTTTCCCAGAAATTTTTTCTCTTTGTTATCGGAGGATATTTCCTTTGGCCCTATAGTCTTCCAAGGGATCCGAAATATCAGTTCTCAGATTCCACAGAAATAAGGCTAGCAAACAGATCCACGAAATACAGATGTAACTCTGTGAGTGGAAGTCACACAACACAAAGCGGTTTCTCAGAAAGCTTCTTTCCAGTTTTTCTCTGAGGATATTTTCTTTTTCACCATAGCGCTCTATGGGCTTCCAAATATCACTTTGCAAATTCCACAAGAACAGGCTTAGCGAACGGCTTCTTGACAGGAAAGCTGTAACTCTGTGAGATGAATTAAGAGAACACTAACCAGTTTCTCAGAAAGCTTCTTTCCAGATTTCATCAGAGGATATTTCCTTTTTCACTGTAGCCCTCTATGGGCATCGAAATATCACTTTGCAAATTCCACAAGAACAGTCATAGCGAAAGGCTTCTTGAAGGGAAGCTGTAACTCATGAATGATTTCACAGAACACAAAAGTTTCTGGCGGGCAGCGGTGGCTCAAGCCTGTAATCCAGCTTTGGGGAGGCGAGATGGGGCCGAGGATCACGAGGTCAGGAAGATGAGACCATCCTAGCTAACACGGTGAAACCCGTCTCACTAAATACAAAAAAAAAAATAGCGAGGCCGGTGGCGGGCACCTGTAGTCCCAGCTACTCGGAGGCGAGGCCAGAGAATGGCGTGAACCCGGGAGGCTTGCAGTGAGCTGAGATCCGGCCACTGCACTCCAGCCTGGGCTGCAAATGAACTCGTCTCAAAAAAAAAGAAGTTTCTTAAGCTTCTTTCTCTTTATTGTCAGGATATTTCCTTTGGCCCTATAGTCTTCAAATGGATCCGAAATATCAGTCCTCAGATTCCACAGAAATAGGATAGCAAACAGATCCACAGAAATACAGATGTATCTCTATGAGTGGAAGTCACACATCACAAAGCAGTTTCTCAGAAAGCTTCTTTCCAGTTTTCTCTGAGGATATTTTGCTCTCACCATAGCCCTCTATGGGCTTCCAAATATCACTTGCAAATTGACAAGAACAGGCTTAGTGGGCCGGCTTCTTGTGGAAAGACATGTCTGAGATGAATTAGCAAGAACTAAGCGGTTTCTCAGAAAGCTTCTTTCAGATTGCATCTGAGGATATTACCTTTTTCACCGTAGCCCTCTATGGGCATGAGAATATCACTGCAAATTCTCAAGGGGAAGGGGCTTAGGAAGGCTTCTTGAGGGAGTAAAGCTGTAACTCTGTGAGATGATTTCATAGAACCAAAGAAGTTTCTCAAGCTTGTTTATACTTTTGTCGGAGAATATTACCATGGCCTATAGAAACTTCAAAGAAGTGATCTAAAAATATCATACTCAGATTCCACAAAAATAAGGCTGTAGCAAAGAGATCACGAAAACAGATGTAACTCTGTGGTGGAAGTAACACATCCTGAAGCAGTTTCTCAGAAGGTCTTTCAAGTTTTTCTCTGAGGATATTTTCTTTTTTCACTATAGCCCTCTATGGACTTTCCAAATATCACTTTGTGAATTCCACAAGAACAGACTTGGCTTCTTCAGGGGAAGCTGTAACTCTGTGAGATGAATTAACAGAACATAGCAGTTTCTCAGAAAGCTTCTTTCATTTGTTATGAGATATTTCACTTTGGCCCATAGTCTTCAAAGGGATCCGAAATATCTGTTCTCAGATTCCACAGAACTATGGCTAGCAAAGAGATCCACGAAATACAGATGTAAATCTGTGAGTGGAAGTCACACATCACAAAGCACTTTCTCAGAAATGTTCTTTCCAGTTTTTCTCTGTGGATATTTTCTTTTTCACCATAGCCCTCTATGGGCTTCCAAATATGACTTCGCGAATTCCTCAAGAACAGGCTTAGTGAGCGGCTTCTTGAGGACAATGCTGTAACTCTGTGTGATGAATTAACAGAACACTAATCAGTTTCTCAGTAAGCTTCTTTCCAGATTTCCTCTGAGGATATTTGCTTTTTCACCGTAGCCCTCTATGTGCTTCCAAAAATCACTTTGCAAATACCACAAGAACTTTCTTAGCGAAAGTCTTCTTGAGGGGAAAGCTGTATCTCTCTGAGATGATTTCACAGAACACAAAGAAGTTTCTCAGAAAGCTTCTATCTCTTTGTTATTGGAGGATATTTCCTTTGGCCCTATAGTCTTCAAAGGGATCCAAAATATCTGTCCTCGGTTTCCACAGAAATAAGGCTAGCAAACAGATCCACGAAATACAGATGTAACTCTGTGATTGGAAGTCACACATCACAAAGCAGTTTCTCAGAAAGCTTCTTTCCAGTTTTTCTCTGAGGATATTTTCTTTTTCACCATAGCCCTCTATGGGCTTCCAAATATCACTTTGCGAACTCCACAAGAACAGGCTTAGCGAGCGGCTTCTTGAAGGGAAAGCTGTAACCCTGTGAGATGAATTAACAGAACACTAAGCAGTTTGTCAGAAAGCTTCTTTCCAGATTCCATCTGAGGATGTTTCCTTTTTCACCATAGCCGTCTATGGGCTTTCAAATATCACTTTGCAAATTCCACAAGAACTGTCTTAGCGAAAGGCTTCTTGAGGGGAAAGCTGTAACACTGTGACATGATTTCACAGAACACAAAGAAGATTCTCAGAAATCTTCTTTCTCTTTGTTATCGGAGGGAATTTCCTTTGGCCCTATATCTTCAAGGGGATTCGAAATGTCAGTTCTCAGATTCCACAGAAATAAGGCTAGCAAAGAGATCCACGAAATACAGATGTAACACTGTGAGTGGAAGTCTCACATCACAAAGTAGTTTCTCGGAAAGCTTCTTCCAGTTTTTCTCTGAGGATATTTTGTGTTACACCGTAGCCCTCTAAGGGCTTCCAAATATCACTTTGCGAATTCCAGAAGAACAGTCTTAGCGAAAGGCTTCTTGATGGGAAAGCTGTAATGTGAGATTATTTCACAGAACACAAAGAAGTTTCTCAGAAAGATTCTTTCTCTTTGTTATCGCAGGATATTCCTTTGGCACTATAGTCTTCAAGGGGATCGGATATATCTGTTCTCAGATTCCAAAGAAATAAGGCTAGCAAAGAGACCAACGAAATAGAGATCTAACTCAGTGAGTGGAAGTCACACATCACAAAGCAGTTTCTCAGAAAGCTTCTTTCCAGTTTTTCTCTGAGGATATTTTCTTTTTCACCGTAGCCCTCTAAGGGCTTCCAAATATCACTTCGCGAATTCCACAAGAACAGGCTTAGCGAGCGGCTTCTTAAGCGGAAAGCTGTAACTGTGTGAGACGAATAAACAGCACACTAAGCAGTTTCTCAGAAAGCTTCTTTCCAGATTTCATCTGAGAATATTTCCTTCTTCACCAAAGCCCTCTATGGGCTTCCAAATATCACGTTTCAAATTCCACAAGAACTGTCTTAGCGAAAGGCTTCTTGAGGGCAAATCTGTAACTCTGTGAGATGATTTCACAGTACACAAAGAAGTTTCTCAGAAAGCTTCTCTCTCTTTGTTATCGGAGGATATTTCCTTTGGCCCTATAGTCTTCAAAGAGATCCAAAATATCTGTTCTCAGATTCCACAGAAATAAGGCTATCAAAGAGATCCACGAAATACAGATGAAACTCTGTGAGTGGAAGTCACACATCACAAAGCAGTTTCTCTGAAAGCTTCTTTCCAGTTTTTCTCTGAGGATATTTTGTTTTTCACCTTAGCCCTCTAGGGGCCTCCAAATATCACTTTGCGAATTCCTCAAGAACAGTCTTAGCGAGCAACTTCTTGAGGGGAAAGCTGTAACTCTGCGAGATGATTTTACAGAACACTAGGTAGTTTCTCAGAAAGCTTCTTTCTCTGTGATATCAGAGGATATTCTCTTTGGCCCTGTAGTCTTCAAAGGGATCCGAATTGTCTGTTCTCAGATTCCACAGAAATAAGGGTAGCAAAGAGATCCACGAAATACAGATGTAACTCTGTGAGTGGAAGTCACACATCACAAAGCAGTTTCTCAGAAACCTTCTTTCCAGTTTTTCTCTGAGGATATTTTGTTTTTCACAATCGCGCCCTTTGAGCTTCCAAATAACCCTTTGCTAATTCCACAAGAACAGGCCTAGCGAGCGGCTTCTTGAGTGGAAAGCTGTAACTCTGTGAGATGAATTAACAGAACACTAAGCAGTTTCTCAGAAAGATTCTTTCCAGTTTTTCTCTGAGGATATTTTTTATTTCACCATAGCCCTCTATGGGCTTCAAAATATCCCTTTGCGAATTCCACAAGAACAGACTTAGCGAGCGTATTCTTTAGGGGAAAGCTGTAATTCTGTGAGATGAATTAACAGAACACTAAGGCGTTTCTCAGAAAGCTTCTTTCCAGATTTCACCTGAGGATATTTCCGTTTTCACCATAGCCCTCTATAGGCTTCCAAATATCACTTTGCAAATTCCACAAGGACTCTCTTAGCGAAAGGCTTCTTGAGGGGAAAGCTGTAACTGTGTGAGATGATTTCACAGAACACAAAGAAGTTTCTCAGAAAGCTTCTTTCTCTTTGTTATCGGAGGATAATTCCTTTGTCCCTATAGTCTTCAAAGGGATCCAAACTATCTGTCCTCAGATTCCGCAGAACTAAGGCTAGCAAAGAGCATCACGAAATACAGATGTAACTCTGTGAGTGGAAGTCACACATCACAAAGCAGTTTCTCAGAAAGCTTCTTTCCAGTTTTTCTCTGAGGATATTTCCTCTTTCACCATAGCCGTCTATGGGCTTCCAAATATCACTTTTCGAATTCCACAAGAACGGTCTTAGCGAGCGGCTTCTTGAGGGGAAAGCTGTAACTCTGTGAGATGAATTAACAGAACACTGAGCAGTTTCTCAGAAAGCTTCTTTCCAGATTTCATCTGAGGATATTTCCTTTTTCACCATAGCCCTCTATGGGCTTCCAAATATCACTTTGCAAATTCCACAAGAACTCTCTTAGCGAAAGGCTTCCAGAGGGGAAAGCTGTAACTCTCTGAGATGATTTCATAGAACACAAAGAAGTTTCTCAGAAAGTTTCTTCCTCTTTGTTATCGCAGGATATTTCCTTTGGCCCTATAGTCTTGAAAGGGATCCGAAATATCTGTCCTCAGATTGCACATAAATAAGGCTAGCAAAGAGATCCATGAAATACAGATGTAACTCTGTGAGTGGAAGTTACACACCACAAAGCAGTTTCTCAGAAAGCTTCTTTCCAGTTTTTCTCTGAGGATAATTTCTTTTTCACCATAGCCCTCTCTGGGCTTCCAAATATCACTTTGCGAATTCCACAAGAACAGAATTAGCGAGCGGCTTCTGGAAGAGAAAGCTGTAACTCTGTGAAATGATTTCAGGGAACAGTAAGAGGTTTCTCAGAAAGCTTCTTTCTCTTTGTTATCGGAGAATATTTCCTTTGTCCCTATAGTCTTCAAAGGGGTCCGAAATACCTGTTCTCAGATTCCACAGAACTAAGGCTAGCAAAGAGATCCACAAAATACAGATGTAACACTGTGAGTGGAAGTCACACATCACAAAGCTATTTCTCAGAAAGATTCTTTGCAGTTTTTCTCTGAGGTTATTTTATTTTTCACCATAGCCCTCTACGGGCTTCAAAATATCACTTTGCGAATCCCACAAAAACAGGCTCAGCGAGCGGCTACTTGAGGGGAAAGCTGTAACTCTGTGAGATGAATTAATAGAACACTGAGCAGTTTCACAGAAAGCTTCTTTCCAGATTTCATCTGAGGATATTTCCTTTTTCACCGTAGCAACCTATGGGCTTCAAAATATCACTTTGTGAATTCCACAAGAACAGGCTTAGAAGGCGGCTTCTAGAGGGGAAAGCTATAACACTGTGAGATGATTTAACAGAACAGTAAGAAGTTTCTCAGAAAGCTTCTTTCTCATTGTTATCGGAGCATATTTCCTTTGGACCTAGAGTCTTCAAAGGGATCCGAAATATCTGAACTCAGATTCCACAGAGGTAAAGCTCGGAAAGAGATCCACGAAATACAGATGTAACTCTGTGAGTGGAAGTCACACATCACAAAGTAGTTTCTCAGAAAGCTTCTTTCCAGTTTCTCTCTGAGGATATTTTCTTCTTCATCATTGACCTCTTTGGGCTTCCAAATATCACTTTGCGAATACCGCAAGAACAGGTTTAGCGAGCGGCTTCTTTAGAGGAAAGCTGTAACTCTGTGAGATGAATTAACAGAACACTAAGCAGTTTCTCAGAAAGCTTCTTTCCAGATTTCATCGGAGAATATTTTCTTTTCCACCATAGCCCTCTGTGGGCTTCCAAAGAACAGGCTTAGCGAGCGGCTTCTTGAGGGGAAAGCTGTAACTCTGTGAGATGAATTAACGGAACACTCAGCAGTTTCACGGAAAGCTTCTTTCCAGATTTCATCTGAGGATATTTCCTTTTTCCCCATAGCCCTCTATGGGCTTCCAAATATCACTTTTTGAATTCCACAACAACAGGCTTAGCGAGCAGATTCTAGAGGGGAAAGCTGTAACTCTGTGAGATGAATGAACACAACTCTAAGCAGTTTCTCAGAAAGCATCTTTCCAGGTTTCATCTGAGGATATTTCCTTTTTCACCGTAGCCCTCTATGGGCTTCCAAATGTCACTTTGCAAATTCCACAAGAAAGGTTTTAGGGAAAGGCTTCTTTAGGGGAAATCTGTAACTCTGTGAGATGATTTCACAGAACACAAAGAAGTTTCTCAGAAAGCTTCTTTCTCTTTGTTATCGGCGGATATTTCCTTTGCCTCTATAGTCTTCAACGGGATCCGAAATGTCAGTTCTCAGATTCCACAGAACTAAGGCTTGCAAATAGATCCACGAAATACAGATGTAACTCTGTGAGTGGAAGTCACACATCACAAAGCAGGTTCTCAGAAAGTTTCTTTCCAGTTTTTCTCTGAGGATATTTTCTTTTTCACCATAACCCTCTATGGGCTTCCAAGTATCACTTTGCGAATTCCACAATAACAGGATTAGGGAGCCGCTTTTTGAGAGGAATGCTGTAAATCGTGAGATGAATTAACAGAACACTAAGCAGTTTCTCAGAAAGCTTCTTTCCAGATTTCATCTGAGGATATTTCCTTTTTCACCATTGCCCTTTATGGGCTTCCAAATATCACTTTGAAAATTCCAAAAGAACTGTCTTAGCGAAAGGCTTCCTGACGGGAAAGCTGTGACTCTCTGAGATTATTTCACAGAACACATAGAAGTTTCTCAGAAAGCTTCTTTCTGTTTGTTATCGGAGGATATTTCCTTTGGTCCTATAGTGTTCCAAGGGATCCGAAATATCTGTCCTCTGATTCCACAGAAATAAATCTAGCAAAGAGATCCACGATATAAAGATGTAACTCTGTGAGTAGAAGTCACAGATCACAAAGCAGTTTCTCAGAGAGCTTCTTTCCAGATTTCATCTGGGTATATTTCCCTTTTCACCATAGCCCTCTATGGGCTTCCAAATATCACTTTGCAAATTGCACAAGAACTGTCTTAGCAAAAGGCTTCTTGAGGGGAAAGATGTAACTCTGTGAGATGATTTCACAGAACACAAAGAAGTTTCTCAAAAAGCTTCTTTCTCTTTGTTATCAGAGGATATTTCCTTTGGCTCTATAGTCTTCAAAGGGATCTGAAATATCTGTTCTCAGATTACACAGAAGTGAGGCTACGAAAGTGATCCACGAAATACAGATGTAACTCCGTGAGTGGAAGTCACACATCACAAAGCAGTTTCTCAGAAAGCTTCTTTCCAGTTTTTCTCAGAGGATATTTTCTTTTTCACCATAACCCTCTATGGACTTCCCAATATCACTTTGCGAATTCCACACGAACAGGCTTAGCGAGTGGATTCTTGAGGGGAAATCTGTAACTCTGTGAGATGAATTCACAGAACACTAAGGAGTTTCTCAGAAAGCTTCTTTCCAGATTTCATCTGAGGATATTTCCTTTTACACCATAGCCCTCTATGGGCTTCCAAATATCACTTTGCAAATTCCACATGAACTGTCTTAGCGAAAGGCTTCTTGAGGGGAAAGCTGTAACTCTGTGAGATGATTTGACAGAACACAAAGAAGTTTCAGAGAAAGCTTCTTTTTCTTTGTTATCGGTGGATATTTCCTTTGGCCCTATAGTCTTCAAAGGGGTACTTAATATCTGTTCTCAGATTCCACAGAACTAAGGCTAGCAAAGAGATCTACGAAATACAGATGTAAATCTGTGAGTGGAAATCACACATCACAAAGCAGTTTCTCAGAAAGCTTCTTTCCAGTTTTTCTCTGAGGATATTTCCTTTTTCACCGTAGCACTCTATGGGCTTCGAAATATCACTTTTCGAATTCCACAAGAACAGGCTTAGCGAGCGGCTTCTTGAGGGGAAAACTGTAACTCTGTGAGTTGATTTCAAAGAACACAAAGAAGTGTCTCAGAAAGCTTCTTTATCTATGTTATCGGTGGATAGTTCCTTTGACCCTATGGTCTACAAGGCATCCGAAGTATCTGTTCTCAGATTCCACAGAAATAAGGCTAGCAAACAGATCCACGAAATACAGATGTAACTCTGTGTGTGGAAGTCACACATCACAAAGCAGTTTCTCAGAAAGCTTCTTTCCAGTTTTCTCTAAGGATATTTTCTTTTTTCTCCATTGACCTCTATGGGCTTCTAAATATCACTTATGAATTCCAGAGGAACAGGCTTTACGAAATGGCTTTTGAGAGGGGAAAGCTGTAACTCTGTGAGATGAATTAACAGAACACAAAGCAGTTTCTCAGAAAGTTTCTTTCCAGATTTCTTCTGAGGATATTTCCTTTTTCACTATAGCCCTCTATGCCTTCCAAATATCACTTTTGCAAATACCACAAGAACTGTTTTAGCTTAAAAGTTTTGAAGGGAAAGCTGTAATTCTGTGGAGATGATTTCACAGAACACAAAGAAGTTATCCTCCAGAAACCTTCTTCTTTGTTATTGGAGGATTTCCTTTTGGCCCTATAGTCTCTAAAGGGATCCGAAATATTCGTTGTCAGATTCCACAGAAACAGGCTAGCAAAGAGATCCACGAAAACACTGATGTAATTCTGTGAGTGGAAGTCACACATCACAAAGCAGTTTCTCAGAAAACATTCTTTCCAGTTTTTCTCTGAGTGATATTTTTCATCATAGCCCTATATGGGCTACTCTCAAATGTCAGTTTGCGAATTGACAAGAACAGGCTTAGTGAACGGCTTCTTGAGGGGAAAGATGTAACTCTTGTGAGATGTATTAACAGAACACTGAGTAGTTTCTCAGAAAAGCTTCTTTGCACATTCTTTATCTGAGGATATTTCTTTTTCACTATAGCCCTCTATGGGCTTCCAAATAAACTTCTTTGCAAATTCCACAAGAACTGTCTTTAGCAAAGTCTTGTTGAGGGGAAAGCTGTAATTCTGTGAGATGATTTCACAGAACACAAGAATTTTCTCAGACAGCTTCTTTATCTTTTGTTATCGGAGGATATTTCCTTTTGGTTCTATAGTCTCAAAGGGTTCCGGAATATCTGTTCTCAGATTGCACAGAAATAAGGCTAGCAAAGAGATCCACGAAATACAGATGTAACTCTGTGAGTGGAAGTCACACATCATAAAAGCACTTTTCTCAGAAATGTTCTTTTCCAGTTTTTCTCTGAGGATATTTAATTTTTCACCGTAGCCCTCTATGGGCTTCGAAATATCACTTTGTGAAATTCCGCACAAGAACAGGCCTAGCGAGCGGTTTCCTTTTAGGGGAAAGCTCATCTCTGTGAGATGAATTCACACAACACTAAGGAGCTTCTCAGAAATCTTCTCCAGATTTCATCTGAGATATTTCCTTTTTCACCATAGCCGCCTATGGGCTTCCAAATAACACTTTACAAATTCCACAAGAACTGTCTTAGCGAAAAGGCTTCTTGAGGGGAAAGCTGTAACTCTGTGAGATGATTTCTCATTGCGAACACCAAAGAAGTTTCTCAGAAAGTTTCTTTCTCTCATCGAAGGATATTTCCTTGGTCGCCTAGTCTACAAACAGATTTGAAATATCTGTTCTCAGATTCCACAGAAATAAGGCTAGCAAAGAGTTTCAATTAAATACAGGTAACTCCTGAGTGGAAGTCACGCCATCACAAAGGAGTTTCTCAGAAAGCTTCTTTACAGTTTTTCTGAGGTATTTCTTTTCACCATAGCCAGCTTCATAGGCTTCGGAATATCACTTTGCGACCCACAAGAACAGGCTTAGCAAGCTGCTTCTTCAGGGGAAAGCTGTAACTCTCTGGAGATGAGTTAACAGAACACCAAGCAGTTTCACAGGAAGCTTCTTTCCAGTTTTCATCTGAGGATATTTTTCACCATAGCCCTGTAATGGGCTTCCAAATATCACTTTGCAAATCCCACAAGAAGTGTCTTAGCGAAAAGGCTTGTTGAGGGGAAAGCTGTAATTCTGTGAGATGATTTCAGAGAACACAAAGATGTTTCTCAGAAAGCTTTTCTTTGTTATCGGAGGATATTTCCTTTGGCCCTATAGTTCAAAGGGATTCAGAATATCTGTTTTCAGATTCCACAGAAATAAGTCTGTCAAAGAGATCCATGAAATACAGATGTAACTCTGAGCGGAAGTCACTACACATCACAAAGCAGTTTCTCAGATAGCTTCTTTCCAGTTTTCTCTGAGGATATTTTCTTTTTCACCATAGTCCCCTATGGGCTCCAAATACTTTCGACTCCACAAGAACAGGCTTAGCGAAAGGCTTCCTGAGGGGAAACCTGTAATTCTGTGAGAATAATTAGCAGAACACCTTTCAAGCATATTCTCAGAAAACTTTACAGATTTCATCTGAGGATATTTCCTTTTTCACCATAGCCTCTATGGGCTTCCAAATACAACTTGCAAATTCCAATAATAAGACCTATCTATGAAAGGCTTCTTGAGGGGAAAGCTGTAACTCTGTGAGATGATTTCACAGAACACAAAGAAGTTTCTAGAAAGCTTTTCTCTTTGTTATCGGAGGATATTTCCTTTGGCTCCATAGTCTTCAAAGGGATCCGAAATATCTGTTCTCAGATTCCACAGAAATAAGGCTAGCAAAGAGATCCATGAAATACAGATGTAACTCTGTAAGTGGGAAATCACACACCGTTAGTTTCCACAGGCTTCTTTTACAGTTTTCTCTGAGGATATTTTCTTTTCACCATAGTCCTCTATGGGCTTTCCAAACATCACTTTGGGCACCCACAAGAACAGGCTTAGCGAGTGGCTTCTTGAGGGAAAGCTCTAACACCGTGAGATGAATTAACAGAACACTAAGCAGTTTCTCAGAAAAAAACTTCTTCCAGATTTCCCATCTGAGGACATTGCCTTTTTCACCATAGCCCTCTATGGCCTTCCAAATATCACTTTTGAAATTCCACAAGAACGGTCTTAGCGAAATGCTTCTTCACGGGAACGCTGTAACTCTTTGAGATGATTTCACAGAACACAAAGTAGTTTCTCAGAAAGCTTCTTTCTCTTTGTTATCATAGGATATTTCCTTTGGCCGTATAGTCTTCAAAGGGATCTGAAATATCTGTTCTTAGATTCCACAGAAGTGAGGCTAGCAAAGAGATCCACGAAATACAGATGTAACTCTGTGAGTGGAAATCACAAATCACAAAGCAGTTTCTCAGAAAGCTTCTTTCCAGTTTTTCTCTGAGGATATTTCCTTTTTCACCATAGCCCTCTATGGGCTTCCAAATATCACTTTTCGAATTCCACAAGAACAGGCTTAGCGAGCGGCTTCTTGAGGGGAAAGCTGTAACTCTGTGAGTTGATTTCACAGAACACAAAGAAGAGTCTCAGAAAGCTTCTGTATCTTTGTTATCTGAGGATAGTTCCTTTGGCCCTATAGTCTACAAAGGCATCCGAAGTATCTGTTCTCAGATTCCACAGAAATAAGGCTAGCAAACAGATCCACGAAATACAGATGTATCTCTGTGTGTGGAAGTCACACATCACAAAGCAGTTTCTCAGAAAGCTTCTTTCCAGGTTTTCTCTGAGGATATTTTCCTTTTCACCATTGACCTCTATGGGCTTCTAAATATCACTATGCGAATTCCAGAAGAACAGGCTTAGCGAGCGGCGTCTTGAGGGGAAAGCTCTAACTCTGTGAGATGAATTAACAGAACACAAAGCAGTTTCTCAGAAAGCTTCTTTCCAGATTTCTTCTGAGGATATTTCCTTTTTCACCATAGCCCTCTATGCCCTGCCAAATATCACTTTGCAAATACCACAATAACTGTTTTAGCAAAACGTTTCTTGAAGGGAAAGATGTAACTCTGTGAGATGATTTCACAGAACACAAAGAAGTGTCTCAGAAACCTTCTTTCTCTTCGTTATCGGAGGATATTTCCTTTGGCCCTATAGTCTTCAAAGGGATCCGAAATATCTGTTGTCAGATTCCACAGAAATAAGGCTAGCAAAGAGATCCACGAAATACAGATGTAACTCTGTGAGTGGAAGTCACACATCACAAAGCAGTTTCTCAGAAAGCTTCTTTCCAGTTTTTCTCTGAGGATATTTTCTTTTTCACCATAGCCCTCTATGGGCTTCCAAATATCACTCTGCGAATTCCACAAGAACAGGCTTAGCGAGCGGCTTCTTGAGGGGAAAGCTGTATCTCTGTGAGATGAATTAACAGAACACTAAGTAGTTTCTCAGAAAGCTTCTTTCCAGATTTCATCTGAGGATATTACCTTTTTCACCATAGCCCTCTATGGGCTTCCGAGTATCGCTTTGAAAATTCCACAAGAAGTTTCTTAGCAAAAGGCTTCTTGAAGGGAAAGCTGTAACTCTCTGAGATTATTTCACAGATACCTGTTATCGGAGGGTATTTCCTTTGGCCCTGAAGTCTTCAACGGGATTTCAAATGTCAGTTCTCAGATTCCCCAGAAATAAGGCCAGCAAGAAATCCACGAAATACAGATGTAACACTGGGAGTGGAAGTCACACATCACAAAGCAGTTTCTCAGAAAGCTTCTTTCCCGTTTTTCTCTGAGTATATTTTCTTTTTCACCACAGACCTCTTCGGTCTTTCAAATATCACTTTGTGAATTCCCCAAGAACATGCTTAGCGAGCGGCTTCTTAAGTCGAAAGCTGTAACTCTGTGAGATGAATTAAAAGAACACTAAGTAGTTTCTCAGAAAGCTTCTTTCCAGATTTCATCTCAGAATATATGCTTTTTCACCATAGCCCTGTATGGGCTACCAAATATCACTTTGCAAATTACACAACAATTGTCTTAGCGAAAGGCTTCTTGAGGGGAAAAATGTAAATCTCTGAGATGATTTCACAGAACACAAAGAAGTTTCTCAGAAAGCTTCTTTCTCTTTGTTATCAGAGGATATTGCCATTGGCCCTGTAGTCTTCATCGGAATCTGAACTGTCAGTTTTCAGATTCCACAGAAATAAGGCTAGCAAAGAGATCCACGAAATACAGATGTAACTCTGTGAGTGGAAGTCACACATCACAAAGCAGTTTCTCAGAAAGCTTCTTTCCAGTTTTTCTCTGAGGATATTTTCTTTTTCGTCATAGCCCTCTTCGGGCTTTAAAATATCACTGTGTGAATCCCACAAGAACAGGGCTAGCGAACAGCTTCTTGAGGGGAAAGCTGTAACACTGTGAGATGAATTAACAGAAAACTTCTTTCTCTTTGTTATCGGAGGATATTTCCTTTGGCCCTATAGTCTTCAAAGGGATCCGAAATATTTGTTCTCAGATTCCACAGAACTAAGGCTAGCAAAGAGATCCACGAAATACAGATGTAACTCTGTGAGTGGAAGTCACACATCACAAAGCAGTTTCTCAGAAAGCTTCTTTCCAGATTTCATCTGAGGATATTTCCTTTTTCACCATAGCCCTCTATGGGCTTCCTATCACTTTCACGAATTCCACAAGAACAGGCTTAGCGTGACTTCTTGAGAGGGAAAGCTGTAACTCTGTGAGATGAATTAATGGAACACTAGCAGTTTCTCAAGCTTCTTTCAGTATTTACTCTGAGGATATTTTCTTTTCACCATAGCACTCTCTGGGCTTCCAAATATCACTTTCGAGAATTCCACAAGAACAGGCTTATGACAGTTCTTGGTGAAAGCTGTAACTCTGTCAGATGAAATAAGGGAACACTAAACAGTTTGACAAGCTTCTTTCAGATTTCATCTGAGGATATTTCCTTTTTAACCATGAATCTCTCTTGGGCTTCCCTAATATCACTTTGCAAATTCCACAAGAACTGTCTTAGGGAAAGGCTTCTTGAGGGAAGCTGTAACTCTGTGAGATCATTTCACAGAACACAAAGAAGTTTCTCAGAAAGCTTCTTTCTCTTTGTTATCGGAGGATATTCCTTTGGCCCTAGAGTCTTCAGAGTGATCGAACTATCTGGTCTCAGATTCCACAGAAATAAGGCTAGCAAAGAGATCCGCGATATAGATGTAACTCTGGCGAATTGAAGTCACCACATCACAAAGCAGTTTCTCAGAGAGCTTCTTTCCAGTTTTCTGAGGATATTTTGTTTCTCAACATATACATCTATGGGCTTCCAAACATCACTTGCCAATTCCACAAGAACGGAAGCTTAGCGGCTCCTTCAGCGGAAAGTTGTAACTCTGTGAGATGAAGCAACAGAACACTGAGCAGTTTCTCCAGAAAGCTTCTTTCCAGATTTCATCTGGGATATTTCCTTTTCACCATAGACCTCTATGGGCTTCAAATATCACTTGCCAATTCCACAAGAACTGTCTTAGCGAAACTGCTTGAAGGAAAGCTGTAACTTTCCTGTGAGATGATTTCACAGAACACAAAAGAAGTTACTCAAGAGAAACTTCTTTCTCTTTGTTATAGGAGGATCTGTTCCTTTGGCCCTATAGTCTTCAAAGGGATCCGAAATCTGTCCTCTAGTTCCACAGAAATAAGGCTAGCAAAGAGATCCACGATATGAATGTAACTCTGTGGTAGAAGTCACAGATCACAAAGCAGTTTCTCAAGCTTCTTTCCAGATTTCATCGGTATATTTCAGTTTTCTACTTCCATAGCCCCTCTATGGGCTTCCAAATATCGCACAAATTGCACAAGAACTGTCTTGAAAGGCTTCTTGAGGGGAAGATGTAACTCTGTGAGATGATTTCACAGAACACAAGAAGTTTCTCAAAAGCTTCTTTCTCTTTGTTATCAGGATATTTCCTTTGGCTCTATAGTCTTCAAAGGGATCTGAAATATCTGTTCTCAGATTACACAGAAGTGAGGCTAGAAGTGATCCAGGAAATACAGATGTAACTCTGTGAGTGAAGTCACATCACAAACAGTTTCTCAGAAAGCTTCTTTCCAGTTTTTCACAGAGGGATATTTTCTTTCACCATAACCCACTATGGGCTTCCAAATATCGCTGCGAATTCCACCACGAACAGGCTTAGCCAGTGGCTTCTTCAGGGGAAATCCGTAACTCTGTGAGATGAATTAACAGAGACACTAAGCAGTTTCTCAGAAGCTTCTTTCCAGATTTCATCTGGGGATAATTCCTTTTTCACCATAGCCCTCTATGGAAGCTGCAAATATCACTTTGCAAATTCCACATGAACTGTCTTAGCGAAGGCTTCTTGGTGGCCAAGTTGTAACTCTGTGAGATGATTTGACAGAACACAAAGTTTCAAGCTTCTTTTCTTTGCTGATATCGGTGGATATTTCCTTTGGCCTATATAGTCTTCAAAGGGGTACTTAATATCTGTTCTCAACGATTCCACAGAACTAAAAGGCCTTAAAGAGTTCCATGAGAGCTACAGTGTAACTGTGTGAGTGGAAGTCACACATCAAAGCAGTTTCTCAAGCTGCCCATTTTTATCTGAGGGATATTTTGTTTTCTATAGCCCTCGGGTTCCAAATGTCACTTTACTTGAATTCCACAAGAACAGTCTCCAGCGAGCGAATTTTTGAGGGGAAAGCTGTAGCTCAGTGAGATGCATAAAGAGAACACTCAGCAGTTTCACAGAAAGCTTCTTTCCAGATTTCATCTGAGGATATTTCCTTTTTCAACGTAGCCCTCTATGGGCTTCCAAATATCACTTTGCGAATTACACAAGAACAGGCTTAGCGAGCGGGTTCTTGATCGGAAATCTGTAACTCTGTGAGATGAATTAACAGAACACTAAGCAGTTTCCAAGAATGCTGCTTTCCAGATTTCATCTGAGGATATTTCCTTTTTCACTATAGCCCTTTACGGGCTTCCAAATATCACTTTGTAAATTCCACAAGAACTGTCTTAGCGAAAGGCTGCTTGAGGGGAAAGCTGTAACTCTGTGAGATGATTTCACAGAACACAAAGAAGTTTCTCAGAAAGCTTCTTTCACTTTGTTATCGGAAGATATTTCCTTTGGCCCTATAGTCGTCAAAGGAATCCGAAATATCTGTTGCCAGATACCACAGAACTAAGGCTAGCAAAGAGATCCAGGAAATACAGATGTAACTCTGTGAGTGGAAGTCCCACATCACAAAGCAGTTTCTCAGAAAGCTTCTTTCCAGTTTTCCTCTGAGGATAATTTCCTTTTCACCATAGTCCTCTATGGGCTTCCAAACATCACTTTAAGAATTCCACAAGAACAGGCTTAGCGAGCGGCTTCTTGAGGGGAAAGCTGTAACGCTGTGAGATGAATTAACAGAACACTAAGCAGTTTCTCAGAAAACTTCTTTCCAGATTTCATCTGAGGACATTTCCTTTTTCACCATAGCCCTCTATGGGCTTCCAAATATCACTTTTCAAATTCCACAAGAACGGTCTTAACGAAATGCTTCTTCAGGGGAACGCTGTAACTCTGTGAGATGATTTCACCGAACACAAAGAAGTTTCCCAGAAAGCTTCCTTCTCTTTGTTATCATAGGATATTTCCTTTGGCCCTATAGTCTTCAAAGGGATCTGAAATATCTGTTCTTAGATTCCACAGAAATAAGGCAAGCAAAGAGATCCACGAAATACAGATGTAACTCTGTGAGTGGAAATCACACATCACAAAGCAGTTTCTCAGAAAGCTTCTTTCCAGTTTTTCTCTGGGGATATTTCCTCTTTCACCATAGCCCTCTATGGGCTTCCAAATATCACTTTTCGAATTCCACAAGAACAGGCTTAGCGAGCGGCTTCTTGAGGGGAAAGCTCTAACTCTGTGAGTTGATTTCAAGAACACAAAGAAGTGTCTCAGAAAGCTTCTTTATCTTTGTTATCGGAGGATAGTTCCTTTGGCCCTATAGTCTACAAGGCATCCGAAGTATCTGTTCTCAGATTCCACAGAAGTAAGGCTAGCAAACAGATCCACGAAATACAGATGTAACTCTGTGTGTGGAAGTCACACATCACAAAGCAGTTTCTCAGAAAGCTTCTTTCCAGTTTTTCTCTGAGGATATTTTCTTTTTCACCATTGACCTCTATGGGCTTCTAAATATCACTTTGCGAATTCCAGAAGAATAGGCTTAGCGAGCGGCTTCTTGAGGGGAAAGCTGTAACTCTGTGAGATGAATTAACAGAACACAAAGCAGTTTCTCAGAAAGCTTCTTTCCAGATTTCTTCTGAGGATATTTCCTTTTTCACCATAGCCCTCTATGCCTTCCAAATATCACTTTGCAAATACCACAAGAACTGTTTCTTAAAGTTTCTTGAAGGGGAAAGCACAACTCTGTGAGATGATTTCACAGAACACAAAGTTACTCAGAAACCTTTTCTCTTTGTTATGGGAGGGATATTTTGGCCTATAGTCTTCAAAGGGATCCGAGGAAATATCTGTTCACAAGATTCCCACAGAAATAAGGCTAGCAAAGAGATCCACGAAACACTGATGTAATTCTGTGAGTGGAAGTCACACATCACAAACAGTTTCTCAAGTATTCTTTCAGTTTTTTCTCTGAGGATATTTTCTTTTCATCATAGCCTATAGCAAGACTTACCAAATGTCACGTTGAATTCCACAAGAACAGGCTTAGTAGACAGCTTCTTCAGGAAAGATGCTTAACTCTGTAGGATGTATTAACAGAACACTGAGCAGTTTTCTCGAAGCTTCTTTCCACATTTCATCTGAAGATATTTCCTTTTTTTCACTATAGCCCTCTATGACTTCCAAATAAAACTTTGCAAAATTCCGCGAGCTGTCTTAACAAAAGTCTTGTTGAGGGGAAGCTGTAATTCTGTGAGATGATTTCACAGAACACAAAGAAGTTTCTCAGACAGCTATGCTTTATCTTTGTTATCGAGGAGGATATTTCCTTTGGCTCTATAGTCTTCAAGGGATCAGCTATCCTGTTCTCAGATTCCACAGAAATAAGGGCTAGCCGAGATCCGCGAGAAGTAAAGTGTAACTCTCTCTGAGTGGAAGTCACACATCACAAAGCAGTTTCTCAGAAATGTTCTTTGCAGTTTTTCTCTGAGGATATTTTGTGCTGCCGTAGCCCTCTATGGGCTTGAGGAAATATCACTTTAAATTCCCACAGAAGAACAGGCTTAGCGGCTTCGGGAAGCTGTAACTCTCTGATATGAGTTAACAGAACACTAAGCAGTTTCACAGGATACTTCTTTTCCAGATTTCATCTGAGGATATTTCCTTTTCACCATAGCCCTGTGGGCTTCCAAATATCACTTTGCAAATTCCACAAGAACTGTCTTGGCGAAAGACTTGTTGTGAGAAAGCTTCTTAACTCTGTGAGATGATTTCAGAAGAACACAAAGATGTTTCTCGAAAGTTTCTTTTCTCTTTGATATGGGAGGATATTTCCTTTGGCCCTATGATGTAGGGATAAGTATCATTTTTCAGTTTCAGAATGGGCGAAGAGAGATCCCACGAAATACAGATGTAACTCTCTGAGTGGAAGTCACACATCACAAGCAGTTTCTCAGAAGCTTCTTTCCAGTTTTCTCTGAGGATATTTTCTTTTCACATTAGCCCTCTATGGGCTTCCAAATATATCTTGGGAATTCCACAAGAACAGGCTTGAACAGCTTCCTGAGGGCAAACCTGTAAGTCTGTGAGATGAATTGTAGCAGAACACTAAGCATTTTCTCAGAAAACTTTTTCCAGATTTCATCTGAGGATATTTCCTTTTTCACGTAGCCCTCTATGGGCTTCAAAATCACTTGCAAATACCACAAGAACTGTCTTAGAAAGTCTTCTTGAAGGGAGAAAGCTGTAACTCTGTGAGATGATTTACATGGAGAACACAAAGTTTCTCAAGCTTCTTTCTCTTTATTCTATCGAGGAGGATATTTTCTTTGGCCCTATAGTCTTCAAAGAGATCCGAAATATCTGTTCTCCGTTCCACAGAAATAAGCCCAACAAAGAGATCCACAAATATAAGATGTAACTGTGTGAGATGAATTAACAGAACACTAAGCAGTTTCTCAGAAAGCTTCTTTCCAGATTTCATCTGAGAATATTTCCTTTTTCAACATAGCCCTCTATGGGCTTCCAAATATCACTTTGCGAATTCCACAAGAACTGTCTTAGCGAAAGGCTCCTTGAGGGGAAAGCTGTAACTCTGTGAGATGCTTTCACAGAAAACAAAGAAGTTTCTCAGAAAGCTTTTTTCTCTTTGTTATCGGAGATTATTTCCTTTGGCCCTGTTGTCTTCAACGGTACGAAATGTCAGTTCTCAGATTCCACAGAAGGAAGGCCAGCAAAGAGATCCACGAAATACAGATGTAACTCTGTGAGTGGAAGTCACACATCACAAAGCAGTTTCTCAGAAAATTTCTTTGCAGTTTTTCTCTTAGGATATTTTCTTTTTCACCATTGCCCTATATGGGCTTCCAAATATCACTTTGCGAATCACACAAGAACAGGCTTAGCGAGCAGCTTCTTCAGGGGAAAGCTGTAACTCTGTGAGATGGATTTACAGAACACTAAGCAGTTTCTCAGAAAGCTTCTTTCCAGTTTTCATCCGAGGATATTTCCTTTTTCACCATAGCCCTCTATGGGCTTCCAAATAACACTTTGCAAATTGCACAAGAACTGTCTTAGCGAAAGGCTTTTTAGGGGAAAGCTGTAAATCTCTCAGATGATTTCACAGAACCCAAAGAAATTTCTCAGAAAGCTTCTTTCTCTTTGTTATCGGAGGATATTTCCTTTGGCCCTATAGTCTTCAAAGTGATCTGAAATATCTGTTCTCAGATTCCACAGAAGTGAGGCTAGCAAAGAAATCCACGAAATACAGATGTAACTCTGGAGGGGAAATCACACATCACAAAGCAGTTTCTCAGAAAGTTTCTTTCCAGTTTTTCTCTGAGGATATTTTCTTTTTCAAGATAGCCCTCTATGGGCTTCCAAATATCACTATCGCAATTCCCACAACAACAGGCTTAGCGGCTGACTTCTTGGCGGAAGCTGTAACTCTGTGAGATGAATTAACAGAGACACTAACGGTTTCTCCAGAAAGCATCTTTCCAGATTTCCATCTCCAGGATATTTCCTTTTTCACCATAGTCCTCTATGGGCTTCCAAATATCACTTTACCAAACTCCACAAGAACTGTCTTAGCGAAAGGCTCCTTGAAGGAAAGCTGTAACTCTGTGAGATGATTTCTCAGAAAACAAAGATTCTAAGAAGCTTCTTTCTCTTTGTTATTTGAGGGTGTTTCCTTTGGTCCTATAGTCTGCAAAGGAATCCGAAATATCTGTTCTCAGATTCCACAGAACTAAGGCTAGCAAAGAGATCCACAAACTACAGATGTAACACTGTGAGTGGAAGTCACACATCCCAAAGCAGTTTCTCCGAAAGCTTCTTTCCAGTTTTTCTTTGAGGATATTTTGTTTTTCACCATAGACCTCTATGGGCTTCCAAATATCACTTTGCGAATTCCACAAGAACAGGCTTAGCGAGCGGCTTCTTGATCAGAAAGCTGTAACTCTGTGAGATGAATTAACCGAACACTAAGCAGTTTCTCAGTAAGCTTCTTTCCAGATTTCATCTGAGAATATATCCTTTTCCACCATGGACCTCTATGGGCTTCCAAATATCACTTTGCAAATTCCACAACAATTGTCTTAGCGAAAGGCTTCTTGAGGGGAAAGCTGTAACTCTGCGAGATGATTTCACAGAAGACAAAGAAGTTTCTCAGAAAGCTTCTTTCTCTTTGTTATCGGGGGATATTTCCTTTGGCTCTATAGTATTCAAAGGGATCCGAATTATCTCTTCTGAGATTCCAGAGAACTAAGGCTAGGAAAGAGATCAACGAAATATAGATGTAAATCTGTGAGTGGAAGTCACCCATCACAAAGCAGTTTCTCAGAAAGATTCTTTCCAGTTTTTCTCTGAGGATATTTTCTTTTTCAACATAGCCCTCTATGGGCTTCCAAATATCACTTTAAGAATTCCACAAGAACAGACTTAGCGAGCGGCTTCTTGAGGGGAAAGCTGTAACTCTGTGAGATGAAATAACAGAACACTAAGCGGTTTCTCAGAAAGCTTCTTTCCAGATTTCATCTGAGGGTATTTCCTTTTTCACCATAGCCCTCTATGGGCTTCCAAATATCACTTTGCAAATTCCACAAGAACGGTCTTAGCGAAAGGTTTCTTAAGGGGAAACCTGTAACTCTGTGATATCATTTCACAGAACAGAAAGAAGTTTCTCAGAAAGATTCTTTCTCTTTGTTTTAAGAGGATATTTCCTTTGGCCCTATAGTCTTCAAAGGGATCCGAAATATCTGTTCTCAGAATCCACAGAACTAAGGCTAGCAAAGACATTCACGAAATACAGATGTAACTTTGTGAGTGGAAGTCACACATCACAAAGCAGTTTCTCAGAAAGCTTCTTTCCAGTTTTTTTCTGAGGATATTTTCTTTTTCATCATAGACCTCAATGGGCTTCCAAATATCACTTTGCTAATTCCACAACAACAGGTTGAGTGAGGGGCTTCTTTAGGGGAAAGATGTAACTCTGTGAGATGAATTAAGAGAACACTAAGCAATTTAACAGAGAGCTTCTTTCCAGATTTCATCTGAGAATATTTCCTTTTTCACCATAGCCCTCTATGGGCTTCCAAATATCAGTATGGAAATTCCACAAGAACAGGCTTTGGAGGGCCTTCTTGACGGGAAAACTGTAACTCTGTGAGATGAATAAACAGAACACTCAGCAGTTTCTTAGAAAGATTCTTTCCAGATTTTATCTGAGGATAATTCTTTTTCACCATAGCCCTCTATGGGTTTCCAAATATCACTTTGCAAATTCCACAAGAACTGTCTTAACGAAAGGCTTCTTGAGGGGAAAGCTGTAACTCCCTGAGATGATTTCACAGAACACAAAGAAGTTTCTCAGAAAGCTTCTTTCTCTTTGCTATCGGAGGATATTTCCTTTGGCCCTATAGTCTTCAAAGGAATCTGAAATATCAGTTCTCAGATTCCAAAAAACTAAGGCTAGCAAAGAGATCCACGAAATACAGATGTAACTCTGTGAGTGGAAGTCACACATCACAAAGCAGTTTCTCAGAAAGCTTCTTTCCAGTTTTTCTCTGAGGATATTTTGTTTTTCACCATAGCCCTCTATGGGCTTCCAAATATCACTTTAAGAATTCCACAAGAGCAGGCTTAGCGAGCGGCTTCTTGATCGGAAAGCTGGATCTCTGTGAGATGAATTAACAGAACACTAAGCAGTTTCTCAGAAAGCTAATTTCCAGATTTCATCTGAGAATATATCCTTTTTCACCATAGCCCTCTATGGGCTTCCAAATATCACTTTGCAAATTCCACAGCAATTGTCTTAGCGAAAGGCTCCTTGAGGTGAAAGCTGTAACTCTGTGAGATGATTTCACAGAACACAAAGAAGTTTCATAGAAGGCTTCTTTCTCTTTGTTATCGGAGGATATTTCCTTTGGCCCTATAGTCTTCAAAGTTATCCGAAACATCCGTTCTCAGATTCCACAAAACTAAGGTAGCAAAGAGATCCACGAAATACAGATGTAATTCTGTGAAGGGAAGTCACACATCACAAAACAGTTTCTCTGAAAGTTTCTTTCCAGTTTTTCTCTATGGATATTTTCTTTTTCACCCTAGCCCTCTATGGGCTTCCAAATATCACTTTGCGAATTCCAAGAACAGGCTTGTGACTTCTCTCAGCGAGAGCCTGTAATTCTGTGAGATGAATTAGCAGAGCACTAAACAGTTTCTCAGAAAGCTTCTTTCCAGATTTCATCTGAGGACATTTCCTTTTTCACCATAACCCTCTATTGGCTTCCGAATATCACTTTTGCAAATTCCACCAAGGGCATCTTGAGTGAAAATGTGTGACTGTAACTGTTAGATGATTTCACAGAACACAAAGTAGTTTCTCAGAGAAGCTACTTTCTCACTTTGATATCGGGAGGATGTTCCTTTGGTCCCTATAGTCTTCAAAGGGATCGAGAAATGTCTGTTCTCACATTCCCACAGAAATAAGCCTAACAAAGAGATCCACGAGAAATACGAGATGCCAACTGTGTGAGATGGAGTGTAAGAACACTAAGCAGTTTCTCCTGAAAGCTCCTTCCAGATGTCATCTGTGGATATTTCCTTTGCACCACTTCATGGGCTTCCAAATGTCACTTTGCAATTACAAGAACAGGCTTATGGCGGCTTCTTGAGGGAAATCAGCCAACTCTGAGAGAGATGAATACACAGAACACTAAGCAGTTTCTCGGCTTGCTTTCCAGATTTCATCTGAGGATATTTCCTTTTCACCGTAGCCCTCTATGGGCTTAAATATCATATGGAAATGCCAGAAGAGCGGACTTATGGGTTTCTTGAGGAAGCTGTAACTCTGTGAGAAGATTTCACAGAACACAAAGAGGATTTACTCAGAATGCTTCTTTCTCTTTGTTATCGAGGAGGACATTTCCTTTGTCCCTATAGTCTTCAAAGGGATCGAAATATCTGTCCTCAGATTCCACAGAAATAAGGCTATTAAAGAGATCCACGAAATACAGATGTAACTCTGTGAGTGGAAGTCACCCATCACAAAGCAGTTTCTCAGAAAGCTTCTTTCCAGTTTTTCTCGGAGGAGATTTTCTTTTTCACGGTAGCCCTCTATGGCTTCCAAATATCACTTTGCAAATTCCACAAGAACAGGCGTAGTGAGCGGCTTCTTGAGGGGAAAACTGTAACTCTGTGAGATGAATTCACAGAACACTAAGCAGTTTCTCAGAAAGCTTCTTTCCAGATTTCATCGGAGGATATTTCCTTTTTCACCATAGTTCTCTAAGGGCTTCCAAATATCACTCTGCAAATTCCACAAAAAGTGTCTTAGCGAAAGGCTTCTTGAGGGGACACCTGTAACTCTGTGAGATGATTTCACAGAACACAAAGAAGTTTCTCAGAAAGCTTCTTTCTCTTTCTTTTGAGAGGTTATTTCCTTTGGCCCTATAGTTTTCAAAGGGATCCGAAATATCTGTTCTCAGATTCCACAGAACTAAGGCTAGGAAAGACATTCACGAAATACAGATGTAACTCTGTGAGTGGAAGTCACACATCACAGAGCAGTTTCTCAGAAAGCTTCTTTCCAGTTTTTTTCTGAGGATATTTTCTTTTTCATCATAGCCCTCAATGGGCTTCCAAATATCACTTTGCTAATTCCACAACAACAGGCTGAGTGAGCGGTTTCTTGAGGGGAAAGATGTAACTCTGTGAGATGACTTAAGAAAATACTAAGAAATTTAACAGAGAGCTTCTTTCCAGATTTCATCTGAGGATATTTCCTTTTTCACCATAGCCCTCTATGTGATTCCAAATATCACTATGCAAATTACACAAGAACAGGCTTTGCGAGCGGCTTCTTGACGGGAAAGCTGTAACTCTGTGAGATGAATAAACAGAACACTAAGCAGTTTCTCAGAAAGCTTCTTTCCAGATTTCATCTGAGGATATTTCCATTTTCACCATAGCCCTCTATGGGCTTCCAAATATCACTTTGCAAATTCTACAAGAACTGTCTTAACGAAAGACTTCTTTAGAAAAAAGCTCTAATTCTGTGAGATGATTTCACAGAACACAAGAAGTTTCTCAGAAAGCTTCTTTCTCCTTGTTATCGGAGGATATTTCCTTTGGCCCTATAGTCTTCAAAGGGATCCAAATTATCTGTTCTCAGATTCCACAGAACTAAGGCTAGGAAACAGATACCCGAAATACAGATGTAACTCTGTGAATTTAAGTCAGACATCACAAAGCAGTTTCTCAGAAAGCTTCTTTCCAGTTTTTCTCGGAGGATACTTTCTTTTTCACCATAGACCTCTATGGGCTTCCAAACATCACTTTGCGAATTCCACAAGAACAGGCTTAGTGAGCGGCTTCTTAAGGGAAAGCTGTAACTCTGTGAGATGAATTCACAGAACACTAAGCAGTTTCTCAGAAAGCTTCTTTCCAGATTTCATCGGAACATATTTCCTTTCTCACCATAGCCCTTTATGGGCTTCCAAATGTCACTTTGCAAATTCCACAAGAACTGTCTCAGCTAAAGACTTCTTCAGGGGAAAGCAGTAACTCTGTCAGATGTTTTCACAGAACACAAAGAAGTTTCTCAAGCTTCTGTCTCTTTGTTATCGGAGGATATTTTCCTTTATTCTATAGTCTTCAAAGGGATCAGAAATATCTGTTCTTAGATTCCACAGAAATAAGGCAAGCAAAGAGATAAGCAGAAATACGTATGTAGCTCTGTGAGTGGAAGTCACACATCCACCAGCAGTTTCTCAAGCTTCTTTCAGTTTTTCTCGGAGGATATTTCTTTCACCATAGCCCTCTATGGCTTCCAAAATATCCTTTGCGAATTCCACAAGAACAGGCTTAGCGGCTTCTTAGGGGAAAGCTATGTGCTCTGAGATGAATTCACAGAACTAAACGTTTCTCAGAAAGCTTCTTTCCAGATTTCATTGGAGGATCTTCCTTTTTCACCATAGTTCTCCTAAGGGCTTAAATATCACTCTGCAAATTCCACAAAAAAGTGTCTTAGCGAAGGCTTCTTGAGGGGAAGCTGTAACTCTGTGAGATGATTTCACAGAAGAACACAAAGAAGTTTCTCAGAATGCTTCTTTCTCTTTGTATTCGGGGACTTCCTTTGCCCTATAGTCTTCAAAGGGATCCAATCTACTGCTCAGATTCCCATAGAACTAAGGCTAGCAAAGAACATTCCACGAAATACAGATGTAACTCTGTGAGTGGGAAGTCACACATCACAAAAGCAGTTTCTCAGAAAGCTTCTTTCCCGTTTTTTTTTCTGAGGATGTTTTACTTTTTCATCAGCCTCAACGAACTTCCAAATATCACTTGCTAATTCCACAACAACAGGCTGAGTGGCGGTTTCTTGAGGGAAAAGATATGTAACTCTGTGAGATGAATTAAAAGAGAATACTAAGAAATTTAACAGAGAGCTTCTTTCCAGATTTCATCTGAGGATATTTCCTTTTTCACCCATAGCCCTCATAATGCTTCCAAATATCACTATGCAAATTACACAAGAAGAGGCTTTGCGAGTGGCTTCTTGACGGGAAAGCTGTAACTCTGTGAGATGAATAAACAGAACACTAAGCAGTTTCTTAGAAAGATTCTTTCCAGATTTCATCTCAGGAGAATTCTTTTTCACCATAGCCCTCTATAGGCTTCCAAATATCACTTTGCAAATTCCACAAGAACTGTCTTAACGAAAGGGTTCTTGAGGGGAAAGCTGTAACTCTCTGAGATGATTTCACAGAACACAAAGAAGTTTCTAAGAAAGATTCTTTCTCTTTTTTATCGGGGGATATTTCCTTTGGCCCTATAGTCTTCAAAGGAATCTGAAATATCAGTTCTCAGATTCCAAAAAACTAAGGCTAGCAAAGAGATCCACGAAATACAGATGTAACTCGGTGAGTGGAAGTCACACATCACAAAGAAGTTTCTCAGAAAGCTTCTTTCCAGTTTTTCTCTGAGGATATTTTGTTTCTCACCATAGCCCGCTATGGGCTTCCAAATATCACTTTAAGAATTCCAAAAGAAGAGGCTTAGCGAGCGGCTTCTTGATCGGAAAGCTGGATCTCTGTGAGATGAATTAACAGAACACTAAGCAGTTTCTCAGAAAGCTTCTTTCCAGATTTCATCTGAGAATATATCCTTTTTCACCCTTGCCCTCTAAGGGCTTCCAAATATCACTTTGCAAATTCCACAACAATTGTCTTAGCGAAAGGCTCCTTGAGGTGAAAGCTGTAACTCTGTGAGATGATTTCACAGAACACAAAGAAGTTTCACAGAAAGCTTCTTTCACTTTGTTATCGGAGGATATTCCCTTTGGACCTATAGTCTTCAAAGGGATCCGAAACATCAGTTCTCAGATTCCACAAAACTAAGGTAGCAAAGAGATCCACGAAATACACATATGTAATTCTGTGGTGGAAGTCACACATCAAAAAACACTTTTCCCTGAAAGCTTCTTTCCAGTTACATTCTCTGAAGATATTTCTTTTCCACCTAATATCTATGGCCTTCCAAATATCCACTTTAGAATTCCACAAGAACAGGCTTGGCTTCTCTAGGGGAAAGCTGTAATGCTGTGACATGAATTAACAGAACACTAAGCGGTTTCTCAAGCTTCTTTCAGATTTCATCTGAGGATATTTCCTTTTTTCAACATAGCCCTCTTTGGGCTTCCAGATATCACTTTGCAAATTCTACAAGAACTGTCTTAGCGAAAAGGATTCTTGAGGAAATCTTTAACTCTGTGAGACGATTTCACAGAACACAAAAGTTTCTCGAGAAACCTTCTTTCTGGTATTTTATTTTCCGGAGGATATTTGCTTTTGACCCTATAGTCTTCAAAGGGATTCAGAAATATCTGCCCTCAGATTCCACAAGAAATAAAGCTAGCAAAGAGATCCACAGAAATACAGATGTAACTCTGTGAGTGGAAGTCACATCAAAGCAGTTTCTCAGAAGGCTTCTTTCAGTTTTCTCTGAGTATATTTTCTATTTCACCATAGCCCTCACAGGCCCAAACATGACTTTTAAATTCCACAACAACAGAGTAGGCGGCTTCTTGAGGGCAAGCGCTGTAACTCTGTGTGATGAATTAACAGAACACTAAGCAGTTTCTCAAGCTTCTTTCCAGATTTCATCTGATGATATTTCCTTTTCACCATAGCCCTATAGGGGCTTCAAAATATCACTTGCAAATTCCACAAGAACTGTCTTAGCGAAGGAAGCTACGGAGGAATGCTGTAACTCTGTGCTTCACAGAACACAAGAAGTTTCTCAGAAAGCTTCTTTCTCGTTGATATCATGGGATTCTTCCTTTGGCGATTGCAGTCTTCAAGGGATCAGAAATATCAGATCATGAATTCCACATAAATAAGGCTAGCAAAGAGATCCCACGAAATACAGATGTAACTCTGTGGTGGAAGTCACCTGATACAATGCACAGTTTCTCGAAGCTTCTTTCCAGTTTTCTCTGAGGATATTTTCTTTTCACCATAGCCCTCTGTGGGCTTCAAATATCACTGCGAATTCCACAATAACAGGATTAGCGGCTTCTTGAGAAGGCTGCTTAACTCTGTGAGATGAACTAACAGAACACTAAGCAGTTTCACAAAGCTTCTATCCAGATTTCATCTGAGGATATTTCCTTTTCCACCACAGCCCACTATGTTCTTCCAAGTATCACTTTGCAAATTCCACAAGAAGTGTCTTAGCGAAAGGCTTCTGGAGGGAAAACCTGTAACTCTGTGAGATTATTTCACAGAACACAAAGAAAATTCCCAGAAAGCTTCTTTCTCTTTGTTATCAGAGGGTATTTCCTTTGGCCTTGTAGTCTTCAACGGGATACGAAATGTCAGTTCTCAGATTCCACAGAAGGAAGGCTAGCAAAGAGAGGCACGAAATACAGATGTAACTCTGTGAGTGGAAGTCACACATCACAACGCAGTTTCTCAGTAATCTTCTTTGCAGTTTTTCTCTTAGGATATTTTCTTTTTCACCATTGCCCTCTATGGGCTTCCAAATACTACTTTGCGAATCACACAAGAACAGGCTTAGCGAGCAGCTTCTTCAGAGGAAAGCTGTAACACTGTGAGATGAATTAACAGAACACTAAGCAGTTTCTCAGAAAGCTTCTTTCCAGATTTCATCTGAGGATATTTCCTTTTTCACCATAGCCCTCCATGGGCTTCCAAATAAAACTTTGCAAATTCCACAATAAAAGTCTTAGCGAAAGGCTTCTTCACGGGAAAGCTGTAACTCTCCGAGATGATTTCACAGAAAACAAAGAATTTTCTCAGAAAGCTTCTTTCTCTTTGTTATATGAGGATATTTCCTTTGGCCCTATAGTCTTCAACGGGATCCGAAATGAAAGTTCTCAGATTCCAGAGAAAGAAGGCTACCAAAGTTATCCTCGAAATACAGATGTTACTCTGTGAGTGGAAGTCACACATCACAAAGCAGTTTCTCAGAAAGGTTCTTTACAGTTTTTCTCTGAGGATATTTTCTTTTTCACCATAGCTCTCTATGAGCTTCAAATATCAATTCGCGAATTCCACAGAACAGGCTTGTGGTGAAGCTGTAAGTAGGAAGCTGTAACTCATGAGATGAATTAACACAACACTAAGCAGTTTCTAAAGCTTCTTTCCATATTTCATCCTGAGGATATTTCCCTTTTTTTCAACATTGCTCTCTAAGGGCTGCAGTACCACTCTGACAATTCCACAAAAAGTGTGCTTAGCGAAAGATTTCTTGAGGGGAAAGCTGTAACTCTGTGAGGCGATTTCCACAGAACACAAAAGTTTCTCAAGCTTCTTTCTCTTTGTTATCAGAGGATATTTCCTTTACGCCCTATACCCTTCTAAAGTATCGAAATATCCGTTCTCAGATTCCCACAGAACTAAGGCCTTAAAGGTATACACGAAATACAGATATAAATCTGTGAGTGGAAGTCACACATCACAAAGCAGTTCTTCAAGCTTCTTTCAGTTTTTCTCTGAGGATATTTTCTTTTCACCATAGCCCTCTATAGGCTTCCAATATCACTTGCAAATTCCCACATCAACAGGCTTGGCTGACTTCTTGATGGGACGCTGTAACTCTGTGAGATGAATTAACAGAACACTAAGCAGTTTCTCCAAGCTTCTTTTCCAGATTTCATCTGAGGATATTTCACTTTCACCATGGCCTCTATGGGCTTCCAAATATCCTTTGCAAATTCCACAAAGACTGTCTTAGAGAAGGAGGCTTCTTGAGGGGAAAGCTGCAACTCTTGGAGATATTTCACAGAACACAAAGAAGTTTCTCAGAAAGATTCTTTCTCTTTGTTGTCGGGGATATTTCCTTTTATTTCTTATTCTTCAAAGGGATCAAGAAATATCTGTTGTCGAATTCCACAGAAATAAGGCTAGCAAAGAAGTCAAAGAAATAGAGATGGAACTCTGTGAGTGGAAGTCACACATCAGAAAGCAGTTTCTCAATAAGCTTCTTTCCAGTTTTTTCTCTGAGGATATTTTCTTTTCACCATAGCCCTCTATGGACTTCCAGAAATATCACTTTGCGGAATTCCCACAAGGAACAGGCTTAGCGGCTGACTTCTTGAGGGGAAGGCCTGTAACTATGAGATGAATTGAGAACACTAAAGCAGTTTCTCTCAAAGCTTCTATCCAGATTTCTTCTGAGGATATTTCCTTTTCAGCATAGCCCTCTAATGGATTTAAATATCACTTTGCAAATTCCACAAGAACTGTCTTGGGGAAAGGCTTCCTAAGGGGAAAGCTGTAACTCTGTGAGATGATTTCACAGAACACAAAGAAGTTTCTCAGAAAGCTTCTTTCTCTTTTTTATCAAAGAATATTGCCTTTGGCCCTATAGTCTTCTAAGGGATCCGAAATATCTGTCCTCAGATTCCACAGAAATAAGTCTAGCAAAGATATCCACGGAATACAGATGTAACTCTGTGAGTGGAAGTCACACATCAGAAAGCAGTTTCTCAGAAAGCTTCTTTCCAGTTTTTCTCTTAGGATATTTTCTTTTTCACCATAGCCCTCTATGGGCTTCCAAATATCACTTTGCGAACTCAACAACAACAGGCTTAGCGAGCAGCTTCTTGAGGGCAGTGCTGTAACTCTGTGAGATGAATTAACAGAGCACTAAGCAGTTTCTCAGAAAGTTTCTTTCCAGTTTTTCTCTGAGGATATTTTCTTTTTCACCATAACCCTCTATGGGCTTAAAAATATCAACTTGCGAATTCCACAAGAACAGGCTTAGCGAGCGGCTTCTTGAGGGGAAAGCTGTAACTCTGTGAGATGAATTAACAGAGCACTAACCAGTTTCTCAGAAAGCTTCTTTCCAGATTTCATCTGAGGATATTTCCTTTTTCACCATAGCCCTCTATGGGCTTCTAAATATCACTTTGCCAATTCCACAAGAACTGTCTTAGCGAAAGGCTTCTTGAGGGGAAAGCTGTAACTCTGTGAGAAGATTTCACAGAACACAAAGAAGATTCCCAGAAAGCTTCTTTCTCTTTGTCATCAGAGGGTATTTCCTTTGGCCCTGTAGTCTTCAACGGGATATGAAATGTCAGTTCTCAGATTTACAGAAGGAAGACAGGCAAGGAGATCCACGAAATACAGATGTAACTCTGTGAGTGGAAGTCACACATCACAAAGCAGTTTCTCTGAAAACTTCTTTGCAGTTTTTCTCTTAGGATATTTCTTTTTCACCATTGCCCTCTATGGCCTTCCAAATATCACTTTGCGAATCACAGAAGAACAGGCTTAGCAAGCGGCTTCTTCAGGGGAAAGCTGTAACTCTGTGAGATGAATTAACAGAACACTGAGCAGTTTCTCAGAAAGCTTCTTTCCAGATTTCATCTGAGGATATTTCCTTTTTCACCATAGCCCTCTATGGGCTTCCAAATATCACTTTGCCAATTCCACAAGAACTGTCTTAGCGAAAGGCTTCTTGAGGGGAAAGCTGTAACTCTCTGAGATGATTTCGCAGAAAACAAAGAAGTTTTTCAGAAAGCTTCTTTCTCTTTGTTACCTGAGGATATTTCCTTTGGCCCTGCAGTCTTCAACGGGATCCGAAATGTCAGTTCTCAGATTCCACAGAAAGAAGGCTAGCAAAGTGATCCACGAAATACAGATGTACCTCTGTGAGTGGAAGTCATACATCACAAAGCAGTTTCTCAGAAAGCTTCTTTCCAGTTTATCTCTGAGGATATTTTCTTTTTCACCATAGCCCTCTATGTGCTTCCAAATATCACTTTGCGAATTCCACAAGAACAGGCTTAGCGAGCGGCTTCTTAAGGGGAAAGCTGTAACTCTGTGAGATGAATTAACAGAACACTAAGCAGTTTCTCAGAAAACTTCTTTCCAGATTTCATCTGAAGATATTTCCTTTTTCACCATAGCTCTCTAAGGGCTTCCAAATACCACTCTGACAATTCCACAAAAAGTGTCTTAGCGAAAGGCTTCTTGAGGGGAAAGCTATAACTCTGTGAGATGATTTCACAGAACACAAAGAAGTTTCTTAGAAAGCTTCTTTCTCTTTGTTATCAGAGGATATTTCCTTTCGCCCTATAGTCTTCTAAGGTATCCGAAATATCCGTTCTCAGATTCCACAGAACTAAGGCTAGCAAAGAGATACACGAAATACAGATGTAACTCTGTGAGTGGAGGTCACACATGACAATGCAGTTTCTCAGAAAGCTTCTTTCCAGTTTCTCTCTGAGGATATTTTCTTTTCCACCATAGCCATCTATGGGCTTCCAAATATCACTTTGCCAATTCTACAAGAACAGGCTTAGCGAGCGGCTTCTTGAGAGGAAAGCTGTAACTCAGTGTGATGAATTAACAGAACACTAAGCAGTTTCCCAAAAAGCTTCCTTCCAAATTTCAAATGAGGATATTTCCTTTTTCACCATAGCCCTCTAGGGGCTTCCAAATATCACTTTGCAAATTGCACAAGAACTGTCTTAGCGAAAGGCTTCTTAAGGGGAAAGCTGTAATTCTGTCAGATGATTTCACAGAACCCAAAGAAGTTTCTCAGAATGCTTCTTTCTCTTTGTTATCCCAGGATATTTCCTTTGGGCCTATAGTCTTCAAAGGGATGCGAAATATCTGTTCTCAGATTCCACGGAAATAAGGCTAGCAAAGAGATCCGTGAAATACAGATGTAACTCTGTGAGTGGAAGTCACACTTCACTAAGCAGTTTCTCAGAAAGCTTCTTTCCAGTTTTTCTCTGAGGATATTTTCTTTTTCACCATAGCCCTCTATGGGCTTCCAAATATCACTTTGCGAATTCCACAAGAACAGGCTTACCGACAGGCTTCTTGAGGGGAGACCTGTAACTCTCTGAGATGAATTAACAGAACACTAAGCAATTTACAGATTTCATCTGAGGATATTCCCTTTTTCACCATAGCACTCTATGGGCTTCCAAATAGCACTTTGAAAATTCCACAAGAACTGTCCTAGCAAAAGTCTTCTGGAGGAGAAAGCTGTAACTCTGTGTGATGATTTCACAGAACAGAAAGAATTTTCTCAGAAAGTTTCTTTCTCTTGGTTATCGGAGGATATTTCCTTTGGCCCTATGGTCTTCAAAGGGATCCGGAATATCTTTTCTCAGATTCAACAGAAATAAGGCTAACAAAGAGATCCACGAAATACATATGTAACTCTGTGAGTGGAAGTCACACACCACAAAGCATTTTCTCAGAAATCTTCTTTCCAGTTTTTCTCTGAGGATATTTTCTTTTTCACCGTAGCCCTCTATGGGCTTCCAAATATCACTTTGCGAATTCCGCAAGAACAGCCTTAGCGAGCGGCTTCTTGACGGGAAAGCTGTAACTCTGTGAGATGAATTAAAAGAACACGAAGCAGTTTCTCAGAAAGTTTCTTTCCAGATTTCATCTGAGGATATTTTCCTTTTCACCATAGCCCTCTATGGTCTTCCAAATATCACTTTGCGAATTCCACAAGAACAGGCTTAGTGAGCGGCTTCTTGAGGGGAAAGCTGTAACTCTGTGAGATGAATTAACAGAACACTAAGCAGTTTCTCAGAAAGCTTCTTTCCAGATTCCATCTGAGGATTTTTCTTTTTCAGCATAGCCCACTATGGGATTGCAAATGTCACTTTGCAAATTACACAAGAACAGTCTCAGCGAAAGGCTTCTTGAGGGGAAAGCTGTAACTCTGTGAGATGATTTCACAGAACACAAAGAATTTTCTCACAAAACTTTCTTTCTTCAAGTATCGGCGATATTTCCTTTAGCCCCATACTCGTCAAAGGGGTCCGAAATATCTGTCCTCAGATTCCACAGAACTAAGGATAGCAAAAAGATCCAAGAAATACAGATGGAACTCTGTGAGTGGAAGTCAGACATCACAAAGCAGTTTCTCAGAAAGCTTCTTTCCAGTTTTTCTCTGAGGATATTTCCTTTTTCATCGTAGCCCTCTATGGGCTTCCAAATATCGCTTTGCAAATTCCACAAGGACAGGCTTAGCGAGCGTCTTCTTCAGGGGAAAGCTGTAATTCTGTGAGATGAATTAACGGAACACTAAGAAGTTTCTCAGAAAGCTTCTTTCTCTTGGTTAGAGGAGGATATTTCCTTTGGCCATGTAGTCTTCAAAGGGATCCGAAATATCTGTTCTCAGATTCCACAGAAATAAGTCTAGCAAGGAGATCGACGAAATACAGATGTAACTCGATGAGTGGAAGTCACACTTCACAAAGCAGTTTCTCAGAAAGCTTCTTTCCAGTTTTTCTCTGAGGATATTTCTTTTTCACCATAGCCCTCTAAGGGCTTCCAACTATCACTTTGGAAATTCCACAAGAACAGGCTTATCGAGCGGCTTCTTGAGGGGAAAGCTGTAACTCTGTGAGATGAATTATCAGTACACTAAGCAATTTCTCAGAAAGCTTCCTTCCAGATTTCATCTGAGGATATTTCCTTTTTCACCATAGACCTCTATGGGCTTCCAAATATCACTTTGCAAATTCCACAATAACTGTCTTAGCGAAAGGCTTCTGGAGGGGAAAGCTGTAATTCTGTGAGGTGATTTCACAGAACACTAAGAAGTTTCTCAGAAAGCTTCTTTCTCTTTCTTATCGAAGGGGATTTCCTTTGGCCCTGTAGTCTTCAACGGGATCCGAAATGTCACTTCTCAGATTCCACAGAAATCAGGCTAACAAAGAGAACCACGAAATACAGATGTAAGTCTGTGAGTGGAAGTCACACATCAGAAAGCAGTTTCTCAGAAAGCTTCTTTCCATGTTTTCTCTAAGGATATTTTCTTCTTAACCATAGCCCTCTATGGGCTTCCAAATATCACTTTGCAAATTCCACAAGAACAGGCCTAGCGAGCGGCTTCTTGAGGGGAAAGCTGTAACTCTGTGAGATGAATTCAAAAAACACTAAGCAGTTTCTTAGAAAGTCTCTTTCCAGTTTTCATCTGAGGATATTTCCTTTTTCACCATAGCCCTCTAAGGGCTTCCAAATATCACTTTGCGAATTCCACAAGAACAGGCTTAGCGAGAGGCTTCTTGAGGGGAAAGGTGTAACTCTGTGAGATGAATTAACAGAACACTAAGCAGTTTCTCAGAAAGCATCTTTCCAGATTTCATCTGAGGACGTTTCCTTTTTGACCATAGCCCTCTAAGGGCTTCCAAATATCACTTTGCAAATTTCACAAGAACTGTCTCAGCGAAAGGCTTCTTGAGGGGAAAGCTGTAACTCTGTGAGATGATTTCACAGAACACAAATAAGTTTCTCGGAAAGCTTCTTTCTCTTTGTTATCGGAGGATATTTCCTTTGGCCCTATCGTCATCAAAGGGGTACGAAATAACTGTCCTCAGATTTCACAGGACTAAGGCTAGCAAAGAGATCCGCGAAATACAGATGTAACTCTCTGAGTGGAAGTCACACATCACAAAGCAGTTTCTCAGAAAGCTTCTCTCCAGTTTTTCTCTGAGGATATTTTCTTATTCGCCATAGCCCTCTATGAGCTTCCAAATATCACTTTGCGAATTCCACAAGAACAGGCTTAGTGAGCGGCTTCCTGAGGGGAAAGCTGTAACTCTGTGAGATGAATTAACAGAACACTAAGCAGTTTCTCCGAAAGCTTCTTTCCAGTCTTCATCTGAGGATATTTCCTTTTTGACCATAGCCCTCTATGGGCTTCCATATATCTCTTTGCAAATTCCACAAGAAGTGTCTTAGCGAAAGGCTTCTTGAGGGGAAAGCTGTAACTCTGTGAGATGATTTCACAGAACACAAAGAAGTTTCCCAGAAAGCTTCTTTCTCTTTGTTAACGGAGGATATTTCTTTTAGCCGTATAGTCTTCAAAGGGGTACGAAATATCTGTCCTCAGATTCCACAGAAATAAGGCTAGCAAAGAGATTCATGAAATACAGATGTAACTCTGTGAGTGGAAGTCACACATCACAAAGCAGTTTCTCAGAAAGCTTCTTTCCAGTTTTTCTCTGAGGATATTTTCTTTTTCACCATAGATATCTATGGGCTTCCAAATATCACTTTGCGAATTCCACAAGAACAGGCTTAGCGGGCAGGTTCTTGAGGGGAAAGCTGTAACTCTGTGAGATTAGTTAAAAGAAAACTAAGCAGTTTCTCAGAAAGCTTCTTTCCAGATTTCATCTGAGGATATTTTCTTTTTCACCATAGCCCTCTATGGGCTTCCAAATATCACTTTGCAAATTCCACAAGAACAGGCTTAGCGAGCAGTTTCTTAAGGGGAAAGCTGTAACTCTGTGAGATGAATTAACGGAACACTAAGCAATTTCTCAGAAAGCTTCTTTCCAGATTTCATCTGAGGATATTTCCTTTTTCACCATAGCCGTCTATGGGCTTCCATATATCACTTTCATATTCCACAAGAACAGCCTTAGTGAGCGGCTTCTTGACGGGAAAGCTGTAACTCTGTGAGATGAATTAACAGAACACTAAGCAGTTTATCAGAAATTTTCTTTCCAGATTTCATCTGAGGATATTTCCTCTTTCAGCATAGTCCAATATGGGATTCCAAATGTCACTTTCCAAATTACACAAGAACAGTCTTAGCGAAAGGCTTCTTGAGTGGAAAGCTGTAACTCTGTGAGATGATTTCACAGAACACAAAGCATTTTCTCAGAACGCTCCTTTCCCTTTGTTATCGGAGGATATTTCCTTTGGCCCTACAGTCTTCAAAGGAATCCGAAATATCTGTCCTCAGATTCCAGAGAAGTAAGGCTAGCAAAGAGATCCACGACATACAGATGTAACTCTGTGAGTGGAAGTGACACTACACAAAGCAGTTTCTCAGAAAGCGTCTTTCCAGTTTTTTTCTGTGGATAATTTCCTTTTCACCATGGCCCTCTATGGTCTTCCAAATATCACTTTGCGAATTCCACAAGAACAGGCTTAGTGAGCGGCTTCTTGAGGGGAAAGCTCTAACTCTGTGAGATGAATTAACAGAACACTAAGCTGTTTCTCAGAAAGCTTTTTTCCAGATTTCATCTGAGGATATTTCCTTTTTGACCATAGACCTCTATGGGCTTCCATATATCTCTTTGCAAATTCCACAAGAACTGTCTTAGCGAAAGGCTTCTTGAGGGGAAAGCTGTAACTCTGTGAGATGATTTCACACAACACAAAGAAATTTCCCAGAAAGCTTCTTTCTCTTTGATATCAGAGGATACTTCCTTTAGCCCTATAGTCTTCAAAAAGGTACGAAATATCTGTCCTCAGATTCCACAGAAATAAGGCTAGCAAAGGGATCCACGAAATACAGATATAACTCTGTGAGTGGAAGTCACACATCACAAAGCAGTTTCTCAGAAAGCTTCTTTCCAGTTTTTCTATGAGGATATTTTCTTTTTCACCATAGATCTCTATGGGCTTCCAAATATCACTTTGCGAATTCCACAAGAACTGGCTTAGCGAGCGGCTTCTTGAGGGGAAAGCTGTAACTCTGTGAGATGAATTAAAAGAAAACTACGCAGTTTCTCAGACAGCTTCTTTCCAGATTTCATGTGAGAATATTTTCTTTTTCACCATAGCCCTCTATTGGCTTACAAATATCACTTTGCAAATTCCACAAGAACTGACTTAGCAAAAGGCTTCTTGAGGGGAAAGCTGTAATTCGGTGAGATGATTTCACAGAACACAAAGAAGTTTCTCAGAAAGCTTCTTTCTCTTTGTTATCGTAGGGTATTTCATCTGGCCCTGTAGTCTTCAATGGGATCCGAAATGTCCCTTCTCAGATTCCACAGAAATCAGACTAGCAAAGAGAACCACGAAATACAGATGTAAGTCTATGAGTGGAAGTCACACATCAGAAAGCAGTTTCTCAGAAAGCTTCTTTCCATGTTTTCTCTAAGGATATTTTCTTTTTAACCATAGCCCTCTATGGGCTTCCAAATATCACTTTGAGAATTCCACAAGAACAGGACTAGCGAGCAGCTTCTTGAGGGGAAAGCTGTAACTCTGTGAGATGAGTTCAAAAAACACTAAGCAGTTTCGTAGAAAGCTTCTTTCCAGATTTCATCTGAGGATATTTCCTTTTTCACCATAGCCCTCTAAGGGCTTCCAAATATCACTTTGCGAATTCCACAAGAACAGGCTTAGTGAGAGGCTTCTTGAGGGGAAAGCTGTAACTCTGTGAGATGAATTAACAGAACACTCAGCAGTTTCTCAGAAAGCCTCTTTCCAGATTTCATCTGAGGACGTTTCCTTTTTGACCATAGCCCTCTGTGGGCTTCCAAATATCACTTTGCAAATTTCACAAGAAGTATCTCAGCGAAAGGCTTCTTGAGGGGAAAGCTGTAACTCTGTGAGATGACTTCACAAAACACAAATAAGTTTCTCGAAAAGCTTCTTTCTCTTTGTTATCGGAGGATATTTCCTTTGGCCCCATTGTCTTCAAAGGGGGCCAAATTAACTGTCCTCAGATTTCACAGAATTAAGGCTAGCAAAGAGATCCACGAAATACAGATGTAACTCTCTGAGTCGAAGTCACATCACAAAAGCAGTTTCTCAGGAGTTTTCCCGCCTTTTCTCTGAAGATATTTTCTCTTTCACCATAGCCCTCTATGAGCTCCAAATATCACTTTCCGCACCTACAAGAACAGGCTCAGTGAGCCGCTTCCTGATGGGGAAAGCCAGACACTGTGAGATGAATTAACAGAACACTTTCAAGAAGTTTCACAGGAAAGTTTTCCAGATTTCCATCTTGAGGATATTTCACCATAGCCCTCTATGGGCTTCCTCTATATATCTTTGCAGATTCCACAAGAACTATCTTAGCTAAAGGCTTTTGAGGGGAAAAGCTGTAACTCTGTGAGATGATTTCACAGAACACAAAGAAGTTTCCCAGAAAAGCTTTCTCTTTATTATCGGAGGATATTTCCCAGCCCTTAGTTCTAAAGGGTAATGAAATATCTGTCCTCAGATTCCATATGAAATAAGGTTAGCAAAGAGATTCACGAAATACAGATGTAACTCTGTGAGGGATCGTCACACATCGCAGCAGTTTCTCAGAAAGCTTCTTTTCCAGTTTTTTCTGAGGATATTTTCTTTTCACCATAGATCTCTATGGGCTTCTAAATATCACTTTCTAATTCAAACAAGAATAGGGCGAGCGTGGCAGCTTCTTGAGGGGAAAGCTGTAACTCTGTGGAGATTTTCAGATAAAAGAAAACTAAGCAGTTTCTCAGAAAGCTTCTTCCAGATTTCATCTGAGGATATTTTCTTTTTTTCACCATAGCCCTTTATATTTCCCAACATTCTTGTAAATTCCTCAAGAACAGGCTTAGCGAAAGCAGCTTCTGAGGGAAAGCTCTAACTCTGTGAGATGAATTAACAGAACACTAAGCAATTTCTCAGCTTCTTCCAGATTTCATCTGAGGATATTTCCTTTTTTTCACCATAGCCCTCTAGCTCTTAAATATCACTTTGGTAAATTCCACAAGAACAGCCTTAGTAGCTTCTTGACGGGAAAGCTGCAACTCTGTGAGACGAATTAGCAGTGAACACTAAGCAGCCGGACAGAAAGCTTCCAGATTTCATCTTGAGGATAGTTCCTTTTTCTCCATAGCCCTCATGGGCTTCAGATATCACTTCCGGCCCCAAGAACTCTAGCCAAAAAGGCTTTGAGGTGAAAGCTGTAACTCTGTGAGATAATTTCAAGGAACCTCAAGAAGTTTCTCAGAAGCTTGTTTCTCTTTGTTATCGGAGGGTATTTCCTTTGGGTCTTCTATAGTCTGCAGTAGGATTCGAAGATCTGTTCTCAGATTCCATAGAAAAAGGCTAGCAAGAGATCCACGAAATACAGATGTAACTTCTGCAGAGATGTAGGGTCTAACAGAACAATAAGCAGTTTCTCAGAAAGTTTCTTTCCAGGTTTCATCGAGGATATTTTTCAACGAGATTCTAAGGGCTTCCAAATATCACTTTACAATCTCCAGAAGAACGGTCTTAGCGAAAGGCTTCTGAGGGGAAAAGCTGTAACTCTGTGAGATGATTTCACAGGACACAAAGCAAGTTTCTCAGAAAGCTTCTTTCTCTTTGTTATGGGAGGATATATTTCCTTTGGCCCTATAGTCTTCTATAGGGATTCGAAATATCTGTTCTCAGATTCCACAGGAAATAAGGCTAAAAAGAGATCCACTGAAATACGATGTAACTCTGTGATATGAATTAACAGAACACTAAGTAGTTTCTCAGAAAGCTTTTCCATAGATTCCATCGGAGGATATTTCTTTTTCACCATATAGCCCTCGGGTCGCAACATCAGTTTGCTAATTCCATTAAGAACTCTCTAGCGAAACGCTTCTTTGAGGGAAAAGTTGTAACTCTGTGATGATTTCACAGAACCCAAAGAAGTCTCTCAGAAAGCTTCTTTCTCTTCAAGTATCGGAGGATACATTCCCTTTGGCCCTATACTAAAGGATCCTAAATATCTGTTCCTGCATTCCTCAGAAATAAGGCAACAAAGAGATCTCACGAAATACAGATGTAACTCTGTGAGATGAATTAACAGAACACAAAGCAAGCTAGAAAGCTTTTTTCCACATTTTATCTGAGGATATTTCTTTTGGACATAGCCCCTAGGGGCTTCCAAATATCACTTTTCAAGCACAAGAACAGTCTTAGCGAAAAGGCTTTCAGGTGAAAGCTGTAACTCCGTGAAATGGGATTTACAGAACACAAAGAAGCCAGAAAGCTTCTTACACTTTGCTATCGAAGAATATTTCCTTTGGCCCTATAGTCTTCAAAGGATCCCAACCGTTCTCAGATTCCACAAACTAAGGCTATAGCAGTAGATCCACGAAATACAGTTGTAAACTCTGTGAGGGAAGTCACACATCACAAGGCAGTTTTCAGAAAGCTTTTCCAGCTTTTTATCTGAGGATATTTTCTTTTTCACCATAGATCTCTATGGGCTTCCAAATATCACTTTGCGAATTCCACAAGAACAGGCTTAGCGAGCGGCTTCCTGAGGGGAAAGCTGTAACTCTGTGAGATGAATTAACAGAACACTAAGTAGTTTCTCAGAAAGCTTCTTTCCAGATTTGACGTGAGGATAATTTCTATTGCACCATAGCCCTCTATGGGCTTCCAAATATCACTTTGCAAATTCCACAAGAACTGTCTTAGCCAAAGGCTTCTTGAGGGGAAAGCTGTAACTCTGTGAGATGAATTAACAGAACACTAAGCAGTTTCTCAGAAAGCTTCTTTCCAGATTTCATCTGAGGATATTTCCTTTTTCACCATAGCCCTCCATCGACTTCCAAATATTACTTTGCAAAATCTAAAAGAACAGTATTAGAGAAAGGCTTCTTGAGGGGAAATTTGTAATTCTGTGTGATGATTTCGCAGAACACAAAGAAGTTTCTCAGAAGGCCTCTTTCTCTTCGTTATGGGAGGCTATTTCCCTTGGCCCTATAGTCTTCAAAGGGTTCTGAAATATCTGTTCTCAGATTCCACAGAACTAAGGCTAGCAATGAGATCCACGAAATACAGATGTAACTCTGTGAGTGGAAGTCACACATCACAAGGCAGTTTCTCAGAAAACTTCTTTCCAGTTTTCCTCTGAGGATATTTTCTTTTTAACCGTAGACCTGTATGGGCTTCCAAATATCACTTTGCGAATTCCACAAGAACAGGCTTAGTGAGCCGCTTCTTGAGGGGAAAGCTGTAACTCTGTGAGATGAATTAACAGAACACTCAGCAGTTTCTCAGAAAGCTTCTTTCCAGATTTCATCTGAGGATATTTCCTTTTTGAACATAGCCCTCTATGGGCTTCCAAATATCTCTTTGCAAATTCCACAAGAACTGTTTTAGGGAAAGGCTTCTGGAGGGGAAAGCTGTAACTCTGTGAGATGATTTCACAGAACACAAAGAAGTTTCCCAGAAAGCTTCTTTCTCTTTGTTATCGAAGGATATTTCCTTTAGCCGTATAGTCTTCAAAGGGGTATGAAATATCTGTCCTCAGATTCCACAGAAATAAGGCTAGCAAAGAGATCCACGAAATACAGATGTAACTCTGTGAGTGGAAGTCACACATCACAAAGCAGTTTCTCAGAAAGCTTCTTTCCAGTTTTTCTCTGAGGATATTTTCTTTTCCACCGTAGATCTCTATGGGCTTCCAAATATCACTTTGCGAATTCCACAAGAACAGTCTTAGCGAGCGGCTTCTTGAGGGGAAAGCTGTAACTCTGTGAGATGAATTAAAAGAAAACTAAGCAGTTTCTCAGAAAGCTTCTTTCCAGATTTCATCTGAGGATATTTTCTTTTTCACCGTAGCCCTCTATGGGCGTCCAAATATCACTTTGCGAATTCCACAAGAACAGGCTTAGTGAGCGGCTTCTTGAGGGGAAAGCTGTAACTCTGTGAGATGAATTCACAG